>NC_090191.1:39245523-39353023 GCF_024679245.1 Pseudorasbora parva
CTCTTGCAGTCCATTATTCTGGATATGACTCATCATCACATAAAGAAAACACTTTTCCATCCCTGGATTTCCCAAACTGCAGTGAGCAGTGAGAAACATGTCGCCCCGCCTCAAACATAAGCGCCTGAGGCAGGATATCAGAGAGAAAGACAAACTCTTGTGGCGATGCATCAGCTCATTGTGGTCTGGCGGCGCAGCGCGTATGGAAATGCCATTTGACTTCTGAACATTTGTGGTGGCGTTGCCATAGCAACAATCGAAGAGCATTTTACAGTGTTGCCCTAGGGAAACTTTTCCTGCCTGTTTTCAGAGTATCAAGTTCAAGGAAAACAATAAAGACAAACCCTGATGACTGCATACGAGTAAACACAGATGGATTCACTGGCTTCTCTGGAAAGCTTTGAGCACCCGCACCGGCTCTGCGTAACTAACTATTTAAGGATCAACACGTCCTGCCCAGTTAACTGAAAGTTAGGACACGATCAAATGTCAATCGTTTACAAAGGCAGAAATATCCTATGACCGAAAGACACCACACAATACATGAGGCTTGTGTTCGCAAAACCTGAAAAGGGAGAAAAACGCAATGTTTTAGAAAGGTAACAAATGTCTTAAAGAGACCTGAACATACAGCTCCCGAAGTCTTAATCGGAATAAATGATGGGATTATCAAGCACTGTGAAAAAAGCTGTGATTTAATGAAATAAATGTGTGCACTGCGTGTTTCAGAGTGAAGCGTGGCACTGGGGATCTGGTGTTTTCAAATGTAGATAAATGACGATAAATAAATACTGGTCAATTTGCTTTGTAATTTTACTGTTGTACTATTCTGTTTAATAATTATAATTAGTAAAAAATTATAATCATAATAAAAACAACAAAATAGTATTACTATTATTATTTTGATAATAATAATATAATTGTATTAATAATTATTTTTATTATTATTTTAGCATTTTAATATATATATTCACAACCTATTTGGATAAATTATGCAGTCCTACAAACAAGCACAGCAAGAAATATATATATATATATATATATATATATATATATATATATATATATATATATATATATATATATATATATATATATATATATATATATATATATATATATATATTTAATAATAATAAACATAATGAAACTTCATTATATTATTATTATCATCATCACTTTATAGTCAAATCAATATATAATAAACATTTTTGGACAATATATGCAAACAAGCAGATTTTTTTTATTGTATTTAGTAATAATCAAAATCAAAAATTATTATTGTTATTTGTATTTTTATTATTATGATTTTATATTCAAATTGATATATAATCGCAACATTTCTGGACAAATTGTGCAACCCTACAAACAAGCACAGCTAAAAATATATATATTTGACAGTTTTTATATTTTTATTTAGTAATAATAAACATAATGATTATTATTATTACTTTCATCCTGCGCCTCCTCCTCCTCATCATCATACAGTCATATTGATATATAATCATAACATTTTTAGACAATTTGTGCAAACAAGCACAGCAAATAAATAAATAAATAAATAAATACTTTTTGATTTAAAATTGTATTTAGTAATAATCATAATGAAAGATTATCATTGTTATTGTTATTATAAGAGTTATTCTATAGTCATAATAATATATAATCACAACATTTTTGGAAAAATTGTGAAGCCCTACAAACTAGCAAAGCAACCAAAAACTAAAAAGTTCAATGATCTTTTTTTCCCCTGATCTTTCCTTATGTTACGGTGAATAAACATCAGAAAAGCGAACAGAAGAGCGTTCTCACCTTACTCTTCATCATGTCCTGGACGCGCTCTGACATGGACTGACCCGCCTTCGGCCTGACGAGGATGTACAGGGCGTTGACCTGCGGGCACGAGCGCAGGAGTTTCTCCACCAGGACCTTTCCCATGAAGCCCGTCGCTCCCGTGATCAGCACGTTCTTCCCGGCGTACCACTCCGAGATCGAGGCCATGATGATAATGAGAGATGAACGCCGTGCCTCCTGGACACTGAGAAACAGAGACGATGAGCAGCCAATTCACCTGATTTACCAGTCAAAACAAGTCATGCTCAGTAGTAAACGATACTATTGTTTGACCCAACTTTCTCTCAGAGGACACTCTGTGAACCGGAAAAATACAGTCAACTGTCTCTCATTTAGACATTAATGTGTGCACAAATAAACACTAGAAAGGGATTTGACCCTTTGTTATGCCCCGCCCTCCATAGTAACTGCTTGTGGTTGCAAATGTTCACGGTGAAATGTTATGTGTTGCTAGGGGGTTATGAGAGGGCTTTTTTAATCCACTATAGGTGAGAATTGTGTGTCTGATTATTCAGGGTAACCATACACACACACAAACAAACACATTGAATGTTAGTGCTGTGTTTGTTTAACACTTGCCTGAGCAATAGTAAGGATAATGTTTGACCTGGCAAACACTACTAATAAACATTGAGTAGGTGTGTAAACGTTTGAATGGTGATGTAGATTCATTCATTCTGGAGCATTTGTGTTCGTACAGAGCTGGCACAGTTTAATCAGTAACATACACTTGAAAAGAATATACACAAACACAGACACATGTGTGTGTATTCACTATATTGCCAAAAGTATTGGGACACCCCTCCAAATCATTGAATTCAGGTTTTCGAATCACTTCCATGGCCACAGGAGTATAAAGATTATGAAAGAATGGCTCGCTCTCAGGAGCTCAGTGAACTCAAGCGTGGTACTGTGATAGGTTGCTACCTATGCAAGTCCATTCGTGAAATTTCCTCACTTCTAAATATTCCATGGTCAACTGCTAGTGGTATTATAACAAAGTGGAAGCAGGAACAACAGCAACTGAGAGATGAACGCCGTTCCTCCTGGACACTGAGAAACAGAGACGACGAGCAGCCAATTCACCTGACGCACATTGCGCAGAAGTCTCCAACTTTCTGAAGAGTGATTAGCTACAGACCTCCAAACGTCATGTGGACTTAAGAAGAGTGCAAGATCAGTGTGTAGAGAGCTTCATGGAATGGGTTTCCATGGCCGAGCAGCTCATCCAAACCTTACATCACCAAGTGCAATGCAAAGCGTGGGATGCAGTGGAGTAAAGCAGCCGCCACTGGACTCTAGAGCAGAGTTGTGTTCTCTGGAGTGACCAATCACACTTCGCTGTCTGGCAATCCAATGGATGAGTCTGGGTTTGGCAGTTGCCAGGAGAACGGTACTTGCCTGACGACATTGTGCCAAGTGTAAAGTTTGTTGGAAGGGGGATTATGGTGTGGGTTGTTTTTCATGGGTTGGCCTCTTAGTTCCAGTGAAAGAACACATTTGGGATGAATTAGAGCGGAGACTGAGAGCCAGGCCTTCTCGTCCAACATCAGTGACTGACCTCACAAACGTGCTTCTAGAAGAATGGTCAAAAATTCCCATAAACACACTCCTAAACCTTGTGGAAAGCCTTCCCAGAAGAGTTTAAGCTGTTTAGCTGCAAAGGGTGGGCCAACTCCATATTAAACCCTACGGATTAAGAATGGGATGTCATTAAAGTTCATGTGTATGTAAAGGCAGGCATCCCAAAACTATTGGGAATATAGTGAATACAATTCCTACAAACAAAAATAAAAATAAAAATGTTTGTGAATAAAATAAAAAAAGTAAATATACTGACACTGAAGCTAGAAAAAATAGAGAAAATTTTAAACCGCTCTATACTGAAGCAATAGTATCTACTGAGCGCAGTCTGTTGTACTTTATTCCTCCGGTCTCTCCAGCTTTAAGAGTGTGAGGTAAATCAAGCCCTTTGGCAGTGATGTGTGACTCATTACATTTTTTTACTAGCGATCACATCACATTTACATTACGTCTAGCGGCTGCTGATCTGTCCAGGCCTACGGGTCAGATATATTCTAATCTGTGCTCTGATCTTCTGGTAGCCACCCATCACAAACGCCCCACCCACCGCATTCTGAGCGGACAGAGACAGGGAGGAAGAATTACACTGACGGGACTGAGGAAGACGGAACGGCTGCAGGTCACAGAGGAGTAACACTTAAAAGCCCTGTGAATGAATCTGACGCTGCAAACACACACACACGTCTGGTTCACTATCTTTGTGGGGACTCTCCATAGACGTAATAGTTTTTATACCAACTGTACATCCTACACTGCCCCTGACCCTAAACCTACCCATCACACACTCATGCACGCACGCACACACACACACACACACACACACACACCCTAAACCTATACCCATCACAGGAAACATTCTGTATGAACTCATCCTGTATGATTTATAAGCGTTTTGAAAAGTGAGGACCGATGGCTGGCCCCACAATATAGCTGATCTTAGGTTTTCTATCCTTAAGGGGACATTTGGTCCCCACAATGTAATATAACACACACACACACACACACACACACACACACACACACACACACACACACGCATACTCAAAGAATGATATTTGACACAGCAACAAGCATAGCTGTCTTATCAGTAAGTAAATTTATCTTTTTGAAGGTCAATGGATTTAATTAGACAAGCGGCTTTTATGGTGAGTGATATTTCATAAAGTCCAGACATGTGTGATGAAAGTGTGTTGACTAATAGCTGATCTCAGTACAGTCTCACTCCTTCCGCAGGTGTCAGGATTCTCCCTCAGGCTTCTCAACTGGTGGGAGATTCACATTTATTTCCCCTTCACCAAATTCAGACCCCTGTAGAACCGGACTGTTCACATTTTTCTAGTGCTTTGGTTTTCCTGTCTTGTGCAACCTTGCATTACCTTCCCTTCCTGCTCGCTTTCTGTTTCATCTTCATTTATGTTCACTACCGATTAAAAGTTTGGAGACTGTAAGATTTTTTTATAAGAAGTCTCTTAGGCTCAGTCAGGCTGCATTTATTTGATCAAAAACAGTACAAATTTAGACATATTATTCCAATATTTAAGAACTGTTTTTATGTGAATGTTAAAATGTAATTAATTTTGAATGATCAAAGCTGGATTTATCATCATTAATACAGTCTTCAGTCACATGATCCTTCAGAAATCAATCTAATATGCTGATTTAAAGAAACATTTATGATGATCAACAACACATAAAATAGATTTTTTCAAATCTGATTAAACCCACATTTGGAGGTTTTGAAGTGTGTTTTTTTTACCGATGTCTCTCAGTCTGGATGCCCTGGCTGCTCAAATCAGATTTCAAATCTTGAATCTTTTGTGTCACTTTTAACACGACACACAGCGATAACATCAGGTCCTCCTTCGAAATCAGGTCTCCCCAACCTGACAGTTAATGATTATAAGTGTATACAAATTATATTAATTTAAACAATCCATAGTTTACTGTATAACGAGTATGAAAACAGAATTGAATGTAATTAAAACTTGAAAGTATATAAAAAATTATAAAAAATGAAATTTTAAAAGTTAGCTATACAATAGGATCATGTATGGGCTGAAAACTATTGACATTTTAGTCTTTAATCAGCCTTATATTGTCTACATTATGCCTTTATTGTGAATGTAATTATAAACAATATGCTTTCGTGTTGTGCTGCTAGTGTTTGCCAGTGATTCTATGATTTTCTGGGACCGGGAAATTACTGAAATGGTTATAGTTTTAAAATAACATTTTCCCCAAGACACACAAAAGTATGAACCTGTCGTCCTCCATTCTTTAATTCCGACAACAAAAGCACCTGAACACAACAAGCTCGTAATCACGACTTCTGAAGTGGGAAGTATAGGAAGCATTCGATAGCACGTGAAGACAGCATTAGCTATCAAGATAATTGCTTATCTGTATGCTATGCTAGCATATAAGATAACTAATACAGACCTAAGTGGTTATTATAAGCATTTATTATGACATGACTTTGTAGGAATTCTAATCAGGCACTAAAGAGAGTACCTATTAAAAGTTGTTTGAACCAACTGGATCGCTTGGGGTCTTAAAAGAAAAGGGGGACCCAATTTGTTACTACACCGGAAGTACTCATACGGTGTTGGAATAGTATGTCCAGAGATTTCGGCATCTGTTCGACGGAGGAGTTCTGAACCGCAACAGGACAGAACTCTTATTTACAGAGTGAGATGATACATCTCCATTTTTCTTGCATCCGTTTCGAAAGCCCAGTCACATACACGTGGATAGGCTGATTATTTCTGGACACACAGTGAAAAGATCTGATTTGAGCATAGCCTTTATTTTAAAGGCTTTATTTGAAATAGAACTCTTTTGTCACATCATAAATGTATTTACTGTCACTTTTGACCAATTTAATGCATGCATGCTGAATAAAGGTTGACTCATTTCTTTTATACTGGCCATAAGTCATAGCCTGACGTGGTCTTACTCAATTCTAGTCAGAATATGAGTCTGATAATGCTCCATTGGGCTGTAATTATGAGGCGTGTTTCAACCCGAACCAGGAAAGACATCAATTGGACAGACCTACAACCAATCAGAGCAATGGACCGAAGCATTATGTGAGTTTTAAATGCCAACAGAACTCAACTGCACTGTGTTGCCAAGACTGCGTTTTTTCCCGCGGGTTAAAGCGACCTCAATTTTGTGATACAGTATATAGACTCAGGAATGTGAATTCTAGCAGGTAAGCTTGCCAAAATAACACACATTTTACCCCCAAACACCTTTTGTTTTTTTTCAAATAACCCCCCGAAAAGCTATTGGGCTTGTTTTGGGCTAGTAGTTGACGGGTTTTGTTGTAAAACTTGGCAACCCTGTCTGCACAGTCGCTGGAATAAACAATCTTTGCCGGTGTTGTAAAAAAAAGAAGAATTTAAGTATACACAGAGTACTTACCAACATGATAATTTCTGAGAGAAGTAGTGAAGGCGAATGCAGATACAAACAAGCTCTCCGTTTAGGATTTGAACAAATTCAATCCAAGCGCCTTGATGACGTGCATGATTACATTACTGTTGATCATCTGTCCGTCATCGTCTAAAGCCCGCCCTGATGATTTCATTGGTCAGTTTCTGTTCTGTGTAATTACTCCTCTATGGATCAAGTCCAGACCCAACTGCCGAGCTCGAATGTTGTGGGCAGGGCTGAGTTCGGCTGGCATCCAGGCTAGTGATTACCTAGAGCAGATTTAAAATCCCTCAAGCACATTTACTTTCATTCATGATGTTTTGAATAACAGCTTCGTGGCATTTGATTTTTGGAACTACTAGTAGTAGTAGTCAGTTCCTCCTAAACATTTGTAAAGGTCTACAGGAATAAAACACTAGAGAATGGTTTCCTCAAGTGACCTTAAGAGCATGAAGGCACTTTGAACAGGAGCAAACACAACATCCTCTTTCCTGCCTCGGAAACAAGACCAGAGCTCGGATGTTTGAGGTTTTAAATATTCAAGTGTGTGATGTCTCGTCTTCAAACCACACTTTGGTCTTCAGCCAACAAAATTGAAAACCCATCTAGTGCTTATCCTGTAATGTTTAGGCAGAGAGCCTACAGTCTTCTGTGGCTGTTTGAACGCATTTAACCACACAGCCAAATGCGTTTTGGACTACCTCTGGAAGCCGATGAAAGGGGACAAAATGTTTAAGATGCTGTTTACACCTGTATTTAGTGCTGTTCACTTGTGGTCCGACTGACCAAAACTCATCTCAATACCAGGTGTAAACAGAGCCTTTACTTCTTTAGTTTGCCCTGTCTTTGCATAAGTGACTAATTTAAGAGCTTTAAACAAATGCACATTTGGCATCTTTCAGTCTCACTGAAAGGCTGAGAAGGAAAGCATTTCCTAAAACTATTAGTTTCTACTCCACAATTTTATTATTTTTTCATGATCTGATAGCCTGACAAGCCAGACCCACATCAAGATGTTTGGTCTGGAAACTCGGCATAGACAGGACTCAATCCGAGGGGCGGATAAACGGTTGTCTTTCAGACTCCCTCTGCACGCGATAGGATAGCGCTACACCAACCAGAGCAACGAAGGAGAAACAGAGCTCGTTGATAGATTAAACATTCGCCGTATCCAGTCGGCTAAACTCTGAACACATCTTCCCTTTTTAAGAACGACTTCAGTGCCATTCTTTGTTCTTTTCTCAGAGAAAAGCTTGACTCCAAGTCTTCCAGAGTCGCGGTCAGAGCTGATTCGAAAGACCGCCGCCGTTCGCCAGTTTCTGTGTTTACAAGAAGCACTCAAACGCAACTCGGCCATCATCATTATGGCCCCGCCCGCCGACTCTATACACGATGTGATTGGCTCGTCCAGATTGTGAGGAATACAGCTCAGAAGGGTATTGAGAGTTCCTAGACGACTCTTGCGGGCAGATAAAATTTGCTGCCGCTAGGGTGCGTCTAGATTTCTAGGCTAATGATCTGATTCAATAGCTTAGAAATCTAGACGCACCCTAGCGGCAGCAAATCTAATTTGCTGTGAGTGTCGTCTAGCAACTCTCAATTCACTTCTGAGCTGTAAACGCCAAACTCTGGTCGGGCCAATCACATCGTGTATAGAGTCAGTGGGCGGGGCTTAATATAATGACGGCCGAGTTGCGCTTGCTTCTAGTAAACACAGAAACTGGCGAACGGCGGTCTTTCAAATCAGCTTTGACCGCGACTCTGGAAGACTTGGAGTTAAGGTTTTCTCTGAGAAAATAACAAAGAGCGGCACTGAAGTCATTCTTAAAAAGGGAAGATGTGTTCTGACTTTTGCCGACCGGATACGGTGAATGTTTAATCAGTCAGCGAGCTCTGCTTCACCTTCGTTGCTCTGGTTGGTTGTAGCGCTATCCTATCGCGTGCAGAGGGAGTTTGAAAGACAACCGTTTATCCGCCCCTCGGATTGAGCTGTCAATGGAGAGTTTCCAGACCAAACATCTTGATGTGGGTCTGGTTTGTCAGGCTACTGATTCACACAAATTACACACAAATACAAAGAAACTGTAAAAAAGAACTTCCTTTGACTTTGTAACTTTGCAGACATTTTTCATGCTCAAACAGCAACATTACCAAGCAAGCAATTTTGCATTTAAAAGATATCCAATAGCCATCTAAACACACAGCCCTGACGTCTATGCTAGAACAAGGCTAAATTTGGGCTGTCGTGAAAATAATAGACGTCTAACCTAAGAATAGACTTGTCATCTAAAACATGAACATGTCAAAGAAATGACACCAAACACCTTGTAATGTTGACTGCTTACATGATGGAATATCAAACATCTCACAAGTTATTTTGACATGTCACCAAATTCAAGGTTATTTTGGCTAGAAGTGGGTTACTTATAGACGAACTATATTGGGTCTAGAGTTAACTGAGATGGTGAAATGATGGCTATTGCTTGCTGGGTACACACTAAAGAAAGATGAACATGTCAAAAAGCGTAGCAGGTTATAACCACGGCTATAGCTTACACACAAACACAACGGCGCAATTTATTATGCACAGCTTCAGCAGTGTCAGATACGAGCTATATTCCAGCGGTGATCTGATACAGTCCTGATACAATACACCACAACATTGCCTGCGTTTTTATTCAGGCTTGAATTACGGGAAATGCGGGCGAGGGCAACTTTATCTGGCCGTCTGTTTCTGCGTCTCTTCCCGGAATCGAAAAAACAAACACGAAGCAACCTAACACACAATCACTCTCACCGGCCAACATAACCTCGTCTGGGGTTAGAGAGGACACTGTGTACAAAACAAGTATGAAGACACAGGAAACAATCTACCCAAACAGGAAGAGGATTTGAGATCTGTTGAGATCCCGCACGGATTACCGATGACAGTTTTAGAGGAATGTTACGGGGTCAGTACAGGTTAAACCTTATCATCATCATCATCACAGTTTTGGGTTGATTGGAGTTTCACTGTAATGCACTTGCAAAGGATGTCTATAGGGAAAATATTTCACTTGTCCACGTCACTGATGCTGTACATAGATATTGAGACGAGCTGAAGACAAACCTTTAGGTTGCGCGTTTCACATACTGTAAATTAATATTTTGAAGGAAATTAATACTTGTATTCAGCAAGGATGCATTAAATTGATCAAAAGGTGCTTTTTTAAACTAATTTCCAAAATATTATGAAGCAGCACAACTGTTTTCAACATTAATAATAACTAGAAAAACATTTGAAAATCTTATAGACTCCAAACTTTTAATCGGTAGTGAACATAAATGAAGATGAAGCAGAAAGCGAGCAGGAAGGGAAGGTAATGTAAAGTGCACAAGACAGGAAAACAAAAGCACTAGAAAAACAGTCTGAGGAAGAATCCTGACAGCTGCGGATGGAGTGAGACTGTACTGAGATCAGCTATTAGTCAACACACTTTCATGCCCTCATCACATTTGTCTGAATGTACTATATGAAAAAACCCTCACCATTTCAAAACCATTAAAAAATGACCATTGAAAAGCATGAATATGTTTTTTGTACTAAATTTCAATGAAGATAGAAGGAACCAAGTCAAAGACTATTCAGAATTACAGTGATATAAATAAAAGAAAATCAAACGCATGTATATTTTTACATTTATGTATATGATAGATTGCTAAATTAAATCAATAATATAATTTGTTTTTTCTAAACAGAGAAAAGGAGGAGTCAATATTATCAATTATAAATCAAGTCAAATCTTTCTAAAGTTTATTTACATGAGAGCAATGCCAAAATAAATGATATAATGTTTCAAATGTTTTACAAAAAACAATTTTTTGAATTTTGCATAATTAATTACTTTAGCCAGTTCCTCAATGACATCATCCTCCAGGATGCAACATAATTTTGGAGGGAAAACATTAGTAAGCAAAATAGCAATGGATTTGATTCATAGAAATAATATTTAAATTTAAACACAAACATAATTGTTTTTTATAAGTTCAGAAAGTTATAATATTACTGACATGTTGACTCTCTGGCATTAATCACATTAAAGTATTGTGTGTGTGTGTGTGTGTGTGTGTGTGTTGATTGATTTGCCCTACATCAGTTAAGCATCCTCTGGGAGCAGCGAGAGCAGATTGCTAACAACATCATTAGCTAATGCATCACTCGAACACTCACTGCTCAATGTACATTAAGAGATAGCCAATAATGGCATCTCATTAGAACAATACACTTTCAATTCGAGCACAATGCTTCCACATTTATCGGTGGAGTTTGCAGAGGCAAACATCACTATTTCTCTCAATAAAACACTCTTAAAAATAAAAGTCCAAAAGGAAGTTTGCGCAGCAATGCGCCAATGCCATAGAAGAAACATTTTTGGTTCCACAAAGAACCTTTTCTAGATTTCTAAACAGAACCATTTTTGGTCCAAGGGGATCAATTGTGCCTCAAAGTCTTGATTTGGGCTCTACTAGAATCCAATATTTTCCCATCTTCTCCATTGTTGCAGCTTCTTCTCTTCATAGTCTGTCAGTAACGCTCTGTTTATTTCCTGTCTCTACACTGTAAAAAAATGTGTCGGTTTTTGTTGGTTTAACTTAAAAAAGTGAGTAACCTGGTTGCCATAAAATTTTGAGTTTATTGAAATTAAAAATTTGAGTTGATACAATGTAGGAACTTTGTTTAATAAGTAGAAACTCAAAATTGTATCTGAACCACATAAAACATTTGATAAATCATGAAAATAGCACTATTTGGCATGTTTCACCGCGTCATCAGAAATAAAAAACACACAATTACCCAATATGCTTACAAAATATTTGAATAATATTTTAATAAAGGTTGTCGAATCTCAAAAAAAATTAATTGTATTAACTCAACATTTTAATTTCAATTAACTAAAATTTTTTTACAGTGTATGAAGCCCCTCTTTCTGAAAGCACAATGTGCTCTGATTGGTCAGCTGGAGCAGTGTGTTGTGATTGGTCAAGCGATTCGAGTGTGTTTGGGAAATATCTCGCCCCTTACCATAACCATAAGTTTCAACACACTTCTGACTAACTCAACCAGGCGCCGCCCCTTTATTTTATCTATGCCTTGAGTGGGAATTATTCATTTACTAAAAAAAATGTGTTTTTGCTTGCACTAAACTACAATAAATCCTTTCTTTTAAAAATAAACAACAACTTCACGACATGCCAAAGGAAGTTGCTCATTCATTCACTCACTCACTCTCACACACACACACACACCCAACCCCTGCATAATGATTCACATCAAAGAATGTAAGCGCTCGAGACGCCTCGAGACATGAAAGTCAAACAAACGAGGAGCTTCCAAAGAAACACCGTCGCCTGAGGCTACAGACGCGCGCTTGACGTACATTGTGTCCCGACTGCAAAAGCAACACATGAAGTGAAAGCATGTTCTTGACCCGAGTCGGAATCATTGATTCCTCAAACATTTGAGCACCAGACGACACTAAAGGCAACATAAAACACCATGACAGTCTGACTGTTTGAGGTTATGGATTTATGGGTCGCATGGAAACATGCCCATTCATCACTTTTATTTAAGTGACATTTTTCAGCAAGAAACTGAGATGTATTTGGGGATTATAGGACACTCAAAAAAACTTGCGTTGCTAAGCATTTTCAGCTTATTTTATTTATTAATTTATGTAATTATTTTATTTTATTACTTATTACTGTTATTATTTTTAAGTTGTTGTTTGGTTTATGTTTGCTGTTCTTGGCTATACTATATGTGCTTGCTTTATTTTCATTTCTATCTATCCATCCATCCATCCATCCATCCATCCATCCATCCATCCATCCATCCGTCTATCAGTATATCCATTCTTCCATCCATCCGTCCGTCCGTCCGTCCGTCCGTCCGTCCGTCCGTCCGTCCATCCATCCATCCATTTGTCTATCAGTATATCCATCCATCCATCCATCCATCCATCCATCCATCCATCCATCCATCCATCCATCCGTCTATCAGTATATCCATTCTTCCATCCATCTATCCATCCATCCATCCATCCATCCACCCACCCACCCACCCACCCACCCACCCATCCATCCACCCACCCATCCATCCATCCATCCCTGACCCAACCCTACCCACGGACACACACACACACGGATACACGGACACACGGACACACACACACACACACACACAATTTTAGCATCTTCAATTCACCTATACAGCATGTTTTTAAATTGTAAGGGAAACCCACGGAGCAAACTCCACACAGAAAGCCGGGGACCTTCTTACTGTGAGGAGACAGCTCTACTCACTGAGCCGCCCCAAAGAATGACTATTCTATAAATAAATCAATAATTCACCTGTTTAATAGGGCAGGAATGGATTGTTGCTAGACTAGCGGTCCTGTCAGAAGTGGTTCTGGCTAATTAGGCCTGTAGTATAAATAGCAGCTCACAGTCACATTAATTATAGCCCAGTCCAGAGGGAAATACACAGTTAAAATGACTACAAAATCTATTATGAGTCAAAAGAGAGCAGGAGGACTGTGCGATGTAAATATAGAAACAGATGGGCTGGATATACATCCTCAGCAATAACTATAGGCCAGGTTTGAAGGAATAGCATCTTTAGTATCACTTAAATAATAGTTGGTTAAAATTGCTTATTTGTCTGGATTTAAACAATCTTGGAAACATTTGGGATAATGTAAGTATACATGTCCTTCTCAAAAAAATAGCATATTGTGATAAAGTTAATTATTTTCCATAATGTAATGATAAAAATTAAACTTTCATATATTTTAGATTCATTGCACACCAAGTGAAATATTTCGGGTGTTTTAATGTTTTAATACTGATGATTTTGGCAGACAGCTCATGAAAACCCAAAATTCCTGTCTCAAAAAATTAGCATATAATGAAAAGGTTCTCTAAACGAGCTATTAACCTAATCATCTGAACCAACTAATGAACTCTAAACACCTGCAAAAGATTCCTGAGGCTTTTAAAAACTCCCAGTCTGGTTCATTACTCAAAACCGCAATCATGGGTAAGACTGCCGACCTGACTGCTGTCCAGAAGGCCATCATTGACACCCTCAAGCGAGAGGGTAAGACTCAGAAAGACATTTCTGAATGAATAGGCTGTTCCCAGAGTGCTGTATCAAGGCACCTCAGTGGGAAGTCTGTAGGAAGGAAAAAGTGTGGCAAAAAACGCTGCACAACGAGAAGAGGTGAGCGGACCCTGAGGAAGATTGTGGAGAAGGACCGATTCCAGACCTTGGGGGACCTGCGGAAGCAGTGGACTGAGTCTGGAGGAGAAACATCCAGAGCCACCGTGCACAGGCGTGTGCAGGAAATGGGCTACAGGTGCCGCATTCCCCAGGTCTTTCGATTTTTAGAATGTTCTTCAAACAAAGAAAAAAAAAAAAGGTTCTTTTTAGAACTGTTCACTGAAAGGTTCTTTGAGGAACCAAAAACAGTTGTTCTATGACAGCACTGCAAAAAACAAGCTTTATGTTATTTTTATTTTTTTTAGTATAGTGTATTTCAGTTTTTATTTTAAATTTAGTTCTGGTTTTGTTTTGGTAAAAACAATAAAATGTGTCATTTTTTTTCTCTAAAAATCATATATTATATACTATATATCTCTATATATGTGTTATTGTCTATTCTCTATATATATCTCTATAGGCTTTTTATTCATTTTTATTTCATTTTTAGTTAATTTAGAGCATCATGCTTATTTTAGAACATAAACTAAATAAAAATGAGTAATGTTGCAGCTAGCTGGAATGAAATAAGATGTCTTTTGTATTGTTTTAGTCTAGGTTTTAGGCTGTGGTTATATGTAAATGATTGCTGACTCTGACCCGCTTTGCTCCCGTCATGACAGCTTATGCATAAGAAGCAACACATCACACAACACCATCTTCAGAAGTGTCAATGCCATTACAGATGGTTAGAGATGCGAGATTTATTTAGTCGCATTAATTCTGTGTGTTTTACCAGGGAACACCACAGGTTCATGTTTGTGAATACACTCACTGGTGCGCTGTGCTTCCTCCGCTTACCCCCCTCATTCGTTCTCAGCGTGACCCATGAAGGCCTGCTGATCATCAAGCCAGTGCTAATCTTAACATCCTCCATCCTCGCCCTTGAGCTCTCTGCACCGAGCATGGCTGAAATGCTGTCGGAGTGTGATCAAAACTAAAGGTCAGAGATATAGTATGATGATAGATCAGCTGACAATGAGGATTCGTCAACGAATGACGCATGAAAGAGATGTTGCAATCCTCTTTCCTTTCATATTGTGTCATATATCTGAGCGGAAAGGCCTCCGAAATTATAAAAAATGTAGGGCGGGGCTTGATTTTGTCTATGGGGAATTGATAAGCTGCTTGTGGTTTTCTATTGGTGGATCTCATGTGAGTGACAGGTTGCCCCGCCCACACTCCAGGAAACGCATCATCAGAGAACAGGTAATGAAAGTGCTATACAATTTTTTTTATCAGGATCAGATTAATCTAGATTTGTAAATCCTGTGTTTTGCTATCTAGGATCAGGTAATCTATTTTACTTTATGGACCGATTTTTCAAAGCAAAATTGGATTGGGTCATCCTGATCCAGACACACACTTTTAGAGATTACCAAAGATGGATTACTAGTGCTCTACGGAGCCCCTAAACGGACATGGTGAGGGAAAAAAATATTTTAATGGGGAGAAAAAAAATGTTGTTTTTGCGTTCTATTCACCCGAGAACTTTAATTGCGTTCGCTCACAAATAACTTTTGACTGGTTCATCTCTTGTGATTGTGCCAATGCAGTTTACAAACAGTAATAACAATTAAAAAAACATTATATATAATATTTTTGTTTGATATTTACAGTTTATTTTATGTTGGCAAAATCTCTTTTTACTTTACTGTAGGCTAACGAAATTAATAAGTGGCCCAATTTAAAACTAGTTACAGCAAAATATGTGTGTATATTACATGATACAAATTGTTTGACCAATTTTAAAGTGTAATAAAATGTTTGTTCCTAAAAAAATAAAAATAAATCAGCTGGGATCAGTATAATCCCACTCTAGAAAATTCGGAGTAAAAAAACAACCCAATGTTGGGTCAAATATGGACTAACCCAGCAATTGGGTTGTTTTAAGGAAATATTTAACCCAACCGCAGGATTAAAACAACCAAATCGCTGGGTTAGTCCATATTTGACCCAACATTGGGTTAAAACAGATCAGCATTTTTTAGAGTGCCTGTCAATCAAATTTATCCCAATCTTACTAAAAAGTTTTGAACAACACACGCTGATGATTTGATCCAGATCAAAGCCAAGATTGGATTTTGTGATCTAATCTGATTTCAGAATCCCATTTTCAAGATTTGATCCAATCCGAACAACTGGCCTATGATGTGCATCGGTTAATAAGGCCTATTTAGAATAAATGCTGAGATATTTCATAGAAATATTGGATTTCATGGTGACTTTGAAAACTGGCAGTGATTGTGGCTCACTATCTGTCCGCAGATGGCCCTGTCTGTCTGTCTGTCTGTCTCTCGCAGTATCAGTATCAAGGTCCAGATAAGGAGGTCCATCGTATTTAGCACATCTCTGTAAGTCAAAGCAAAGCATTACACACATGCTGTGACTGTATGAACTTGCTGACATCCCTACATTCTACTGCTCTCTCTCTCTCTCTCTCATATATACATACACACAAGGATATGTGAGAGTGTATGTTGTACACGGTCTGTTGAATATTGAACAGCCTCTGTTTAATGTTGTTACTTCTGTACACAAATGTCCCTTCAGGCATAACGAGTCTATTAGTGTACTTTACTGTTAACAGTACAATCTCGTTGAAAGGTACACTTTTCAAAAACATTTCCAGGTCACATATTCCACCCCAAAATCATGAATAAATTTGTATTGCGTAAAAATGTGTTATTCAGCACTGTAACTATTAAATGACTTTATTTAAAAAATAAAAACATAACTTTTTTCTCTCCATCATGGGATGAAATACAAACCGGAAAAGATTCCTCCTCAACTGCAACAATGTAGCAAGAATGATTCGCTCGCGCCAAACGTCATCAGTTCGAGAATCATTTGCGCTTCACTGTAACATTCGAACTGAAGCTTTGGCGCCGCGCGCTCAGGCACTCTTCCTCCTTCTGCTTCACTCGCCACCGCGGCTCATACTTAAACACTGATGTGACAAGAAACCACAGCAAGAAACAGGACTTTAACCACTAACTATGTATAGTATTTAGTGATGAATAGATTGCGCGTCCGCGTCCGCCGACAGACCCGCGTCGCTCGCACCGGACGCGTTCGGGAATTCAAAATCAAACACTTTGATTTCAAAGTTAAACATCTTTTTGACAAACCATCTTTAAACGCAGCGGCAAAAGACGCCGGTCTGACGCACAGCAGACGCACCGCATCGAGAACGCGTCCTGTGTAAAGGAGGTTTGAGAGCTGCTCCGGGTTGATAGATTGTACACCCATTCACTCCTCAAGAATCCAGATCCAAGACACCCCGGAATCCGTTTTTAAGCCACATGTGTACCGTCATGATTAAACACGCTGAGCACATTCTTTTCCTCAAGGATGCGTCAGCAAACCGCGACGCTTTTCTTTCTTTTAACGGTACACCCGACATTAAAAAGTCGAGCTGCAGTTTGCTCCCAAACAGAAGAAAGCAGAATATCTCGCCTTACCTTGAACATGAATCACGCCGGGTGAAGATGTTCAGACCGCAGCAGTGCGTACCCCTTCTCTCTCTCTCGTGCGCGCTCCAGAGCTGCAGTGAACGCGCCTCTGGTGCAGCGATGATGGAGACACAAGCGTGTGTGTGTGTGTGTGTGTGTGTGTGTGAACTGGGTGTGACTGCAAACACACACTCAATACACTTACTACAGTAAAAATAAGTGTCTGGCCGTGCCCTCCCTTCTTCAGGACTGGTCAGGCCAGTTGTAGCCATATCAGGCTATTTCATGGCAGATTCAACATTTTCCAAGCCTTTTCTAAGTGTTTGAAGCCACCACTAAAGACACGAGACAGTTAAAGTTTCATTACTGAAAGAGAGGGTTAAACAGACCCAAAAAATGCCTCATTCTTTGATGGATTAAAGACCAAATCATTCACAAGTACACAACAGCACACTTGAGTAGCCTATTATTATATCTCCAGTCCATAGCCATATCTCAATATTGTTGAAACTGCTTGAGGATCTAAATCTATAAAGTACTACGTTAATGTATCATAAAAGTCCTTCATAAAGCTCAAGAGCAATGATTAACAGATATAGTGCTGTCTTACCGATGACGCAAAACACATCTTATCTGAAACCTGTGTTCATGCATGCTGTAACGCATTACGCTGTCGACAAGATAACCCATCTGAAGTAGCGATTACTGGAATAATATTATGCAAATAACCTGCATGCTCATCATAAAGGAATTCCAGATGGCACGACGAGGGGGGAAAAAAACCTGAATGGACGAGCACGCGATTATTTTACTGAACCAAAAGTCGTGATTGAAAATAGACAAGGAGCAAAGTTGACCGAATCATTTCTATGCCACAAGACAATAGAAAGTGATAACGCGGATAATTACACAAAAGGTTCTTTCGTTTTTTAAATTCTTTACCCTCCTTTGGAAGCTTTGTTTTAAGAGTGTGCGATGGGTGTGCAAAACTAAACAGAAAACAAATAGCCTAGGTGTGGGATTCACTTCTAAACCATATTCGATTGCTTAGTGAATTGTAATATTTACAAAGAGATGCTATGCAAATGTTGATCAAACATTCTTTAATTGACATCAATAGAACGCTCACCGTTTAAACACGCATTCTTAGAATGTTTCACGCAACATTATGGAAACGTTCTGAGAACATTTTTAGAACATTCTTATGAGGTTACTTGTAATTGTTGAATGTGAACATGAACTTTCTAAGAATGTTACAAATAAACGTTTGGTTAGTAAAAATGGGTTATTTAACCTTTTAAATGTTCTAATCATGACAAAAAAAGTTGGATATTTTAACGTTTTAGACATTTGAAAAAATCAGTGCATCCCACAGCATCAGTTTCTTGGCTGAAAAAGTTCTCTCAATGCACAACAAAGGTCATGTGGTTCAGAACGAAGGCGTTTATGAATGAGTAATATTATACAGAAAAAAACAGTAACATGCCTGCACTGTTACAGGATAGGGGAGCACCCTTGCTCACAGGGCACAAAAACCAGATGACACAGAAAGATATCTGACCTCCATACCAGTGCAGGCCTGTTATTGCAAGCCCATTCACTGCACTGCGCTTTAGGCTATTACAGGGAGTCATAATGCCTGGAATATACAGAGCTTCATAATGACTACAATGCATTAACCAAATGTTAAAAGTGTGCAACCGACCACAGTGCATTATCTGTAGAGATGGACGCTCACAGTCTTATAAGAGTCTCACAGTCTCAAAAAAATGAACTTATGATGCTGTTCACTTTATTTAAGCAATTCATCTTGATTTAACACCATTATATGGGGTTTCTGGTTCAAATGTACCTGATTAATGTTAAACTGACTTAAAACCGTTACTCTTTGACATAACTTGATGTTTTTATTTTGAAATAACATGATTCAATCAAGTAACCCAATCAAACAGGACCTTCACTTCCCATCATGCTTTGCAAATGGACTGAATTTGGAGAGTAAATGTTTAAATAAAGTGCTATTGTATGCATTTCTAATGAGATGAGAAAATGGAGAGACTTTTTTAATGTTTTGTTGGTATTTAAAAGTTTATGTTAGTGTTTTTTGACGTTACCATTGTGTTGAAGTGTAGAGCATGTGCTTGGGGTAAGGATCCGCTAATAACAATTGAAGTTTTAATACTAATAAACAACGACTTTGAGCAGGCCATGGATGTAACAACCATCTAGCCAATACAATGTGAAAGGTTTCGTAAAAAATAGCATATCACCAAATAAAAATAATCAATTAAACGGGATTACTTGCTTTGTTTTTTTTATATTCATTTCAGAGTAATACAATTAAGAGTTGTGGACAAAATTAAGAATGTTAACCTGACTTAACTAAATGGCATTGAATAAACTTTACGTAAAAAAAAATTACGTTTACCGAAATTAACAATGTTAATTAAATTCAACATAACCAAATTACGTGGAACCTGCTGACATAAAAAAATTAAGTAAATCTGACGTATCATTTATTTGAGTGCACATTTAAGCCTACCGGAGGAGGATAATTACAGCAGAGCAACATTATTTCGGTGACATTCACACCCATATTTTGACCACTTTCAAGTTCCCAAAAATATACCAGGCTACTCATAATTTTAGAGAATGCAGTTAAACCCTGTTTGAAAACTTAATAGAATCCTATTTTTTGTATTAATAAAATTTGATAATACATGCGTTTATACAGCTAATATTGTGCTGGTCCCCCTTTTGCTGCCCAAACAGCCCTGACCCGTCACGTATGGACTCCATTAGACCCCTGAAGCTGTGCTATTTGGCACCAAGATGCTAGCAGCAGACCCTTTAAGTCTTGTAAGTTGCAAGGTGGGGCCTCCATGGATCGGTTCAGCATACCCCACAGATGCTCGATTGGATTGAGATCTGGGGAATTTGAAAGCCAAGTCAACACCTTAAAATCGTCATGCTCCTCAAACCACTCAGCATTATCCTGCTGAAAGAGCCACAGACACCAGTTTCCATCAAAGAGTGAACATGTTCTGCAACAATGCTTAGGTAGGTGATACATGTCAAAACATCCCAATGGATGGCAGGACCCAAGGTTTCCCAGCTTCACATTGCCTCTGCCAGCTTGCCTTTTAACCATAGTGCATCCTGGGGCCATGTGTTCCCCAGGTAAGCAATGCATACGCATCCAGCCATCCACGTGATGTAAAAGAAAACGTGATTCATCAGATGAGGCCAATTTCTTCCATTGCCCCGTAGTCCATTTCTGATGCTCACGGTTGGCTATTTCAGTGGTCAGCAAAGAGCCGTGGTCCTGACCACTGCAGACTGGGAACAGCACACAAGAGCTGCAGTTTTGGAGA
The DNA here is from genome assembly GCF_024679245.1 of Pseudorasbora parva. Classification (NCBI taxonomy): domain Eukaryota; kingdom Metazoa; phylum Chordata; class Actinopteri; order Cypriniformes; family Gobionidae; genus Pseudorasbora; species Pseudorasbora parva. The sequence goes on from NC_090191.1 coordinate 39,266,529, forward strand.
TGCTCTGACCCAGTCGTCTAGCCATCACAATTTGGCCCTCGTCAAACTCGCTCAAATCCTTACGCTTGCCCATGCTTCCTGCTTCTAACACATCCATCAACTTTGAGGACAAAATGTTTACTTGCTGCCTAATATATCCCACCCACAGACAGGTGCCATGATGGAGATATTCAGTGGTCATGCTATGTATATTGGTGTACGTTTGTAAATATAAAAATAGGCCTATATAAGCAACTGTTCCTATTTTGATAGGTGTGCAAAACTTGGTTGTAACTTAGGTTGTATTATTTTATCAAATGGCCTACTTGAGGACAAGGTGACTGGTTTCACGAGGAAGCTTTGGCTTGTGAAAATATACCAGTTTAAACCATCTTATTCAAGGTTTCAGTGGCGCCCTCATATGGACATTTACTGTTAAATATGATAGTCCCTTACTTCACACACCTTTACTCCAACCATTCAAATTCTCACAAAAATATATCGCTTCAAGACTACTGGAAGCAGCTCTTTTTAAACTACGAAGATTAAAAACAGAAGGGGGGAAAAAAAAAGTCGGATTATTGTTTATATTCCCAAGCACTAGACACAGAAAACATGTGCAGGACAAGAAAACAAAAGACAAATCTAGTGTGGGAAAAATTTATTGACTGGCAAAAATATTCTGAAATTGTAACTAAATACATTACATCAGGTATCCCACATTAATCACGAATTTAATAAAAAAAATTGTGGCGTGTACCACACCAAATGTCTACAAAGGAAAACACCTAAGAAATGACCCGAATCGTTTAGCGGTTATCTACAATTTGCAACATTAAAACAAAATGCCCATTCAAAGAGCTGTAATGGTTGGGTCTATAAAAACAGATTTTTTAAAAATACAGCTGTACAAACTTTTACAAGATATATATATATACACACACACACACACGATACAATGGACTTACCTCTCAGTCCAGATGATTCAGTCCAGGGAACAGGGACCCATTATGGTCGTTCATCCAGTATTCAGTTGCCAAAAACAAAAAAAAACCCTAGAAACTAACATTGGACTTGCTGTGGTTACATTGATAACCATTAAAACACGCCAATAAAAGCCCACAGGCCTCAATGGAGTAATTGAGTTTACATGAGTCTTATCTGTCATTCAAACAGACCAATGCACACAGCGGTCAGTGGGACACACACCCCATAGTTCAAGTGCATTCCTCAAATCTATTTATGCATTCAGTTTCAAAAATAAAGAACGTGCATATTTAGTCATGTGACAGACTAGCTGCAAACACTGCTTATTACAAACATTGCTTTTAGTGAAAATTGAGACAATTGATCTAAAATTTAACCTTGTTTTTTTGGTGACAGACAAGTTGAGAATATAAATCCATACAATGTCTCAGTCAATTTGCATTAATTACAAGCTTAAATACTAAATCTAGCAGAATCAAACATTAATTACAATAGGGCCTGAATATACACACATATGAACATGCAGAAAGCACTGTACATGTGTCAGAGAAATTACAAATGAGAGTATTTTGTATTAATATTTACACAACTGATTTTGTTCTAAAAGTAAACTGACTAGCAAAACTTAGAGCAGCATTTCACATTTGAGTTGTGTAGTTCCAATTACAATCAAGAAAACCACTGAAAACCCTAAAAATTAAACCCTATAGACTATTAATTTGGACTATGAACATGAATGACAAAGCTAACCATGAATAAAACTTCACCTCTTTTTATATTTGACACAATTGTATGGAACATCTTGAAATTGGGTAAAACTGGTAAAGGCACAGCATTTATAGAAAGCAAAGAAAAAAAAATATGTTCATCATACAGGACAAATTTGGGAAAGGTGCATTTCTGAACAATGTTGGTGACCCAAATGCAGGTATAAAACTAAATTATGAACAAGCAACAACCCCAGTACACACTTTATTACAACACAGATTCTATTTAATAATCAAGGCAAAAGACATTTACAAACATTATATGGACGAGGGGTAAGGGGAGAGAAACATGAAAGAAAAAAAAAGTTCCTATAAAAACAAATCTAGCTAACTGACAATTTACAACATTATAGCAGTGGGAAAGTTGTTTGTGTTTCGAATGAGCAGGCAAATAATTTGTCAAAAAGCTGAACTGACTTTAGCACACAGCTACTTCCAAATAAAAGTAGAAAATAAAACAAGAGCTGTTGGGAATTAAGAGTGAGTATATCATATTTTACAGAACTGCAGTGTCCCCGGAGTCCAGCGCTCTGCGATGCGGGACGCTGTGGGATGAGTCCACGTTGCTCCTGACGTCTCTCCTCCTCCTCTTGCGTTCAGCTGAAAGGTGTCAAAACGAAGGTGGCAGTTTGTTTTGGGGCACAGAACCCAGAAACACACACAGCTGTTTTCCCCTCTACATCTACACACGCTCAGACTGTCCCAGACATACACAGGCATGCAAACGATAAGTCAATTTAATAACAGCATCAGACTAAGGGGCATTTTTTTCAAACTGATTATAGTAATTATAAAGGGCAATACTTAAAAGTGATTTAGTTTCACATTAGCACAGAATTAGGTACAATGGCACATTAACTGCAGTCAGGGAGAACAATGACTACGTTCACATGCACCCTCAAATGTGAATGCAAAGAGATTTAGGCCGTATTGCAATGAAATGTATGCATTTTAAGCTAATAACTAATAATAAATGTGGTGCAAGTCGATTTGAAATGGCAATATAGGCATTTAATGTTAAAATACTTCGACCTAAGTGCACATGTGCATTTTTGGGGTCCTGATGGAAATGTTGATAAACGTTAAATAATGCAGTAGGGCTGCCCGACAAAAGATTTTTTTTTGGTTAACTAGCATCATTCATTGGACCGATGATGAGGTTCAGGCTTTACGCTTATAAGCGGAGGACAAAATCCAGCGGGAACTGGAAGGCCGTCTGCAGTCCTACTTCACCAAACTAATCTACACGGTGCTTTAGACTGCGATGGAAACGCAAACAGCAACTGGTCTGAAGAAAAAAAAAAAAAAAAGTTTCCTGGAACAAATTGCTCCGGGTAATTTCAGTGGAAGCGGGGCTTATATCGATCACAAAACCACTTCTAATTTAAATTTTTTTTTATTGAGTTTTAAACATCATATGAAAGCTAAATAAGCTATGGCAGAGCTACAATATTTTATTTGAAAATCTGGACTCTGTGGGTGCAAGAACAATCTAAATATTGAGAAAAATCACCTTTATAGTCCAAATGAAGTCCTAAGCAATGTGTTAGTGGGAGTCCTATAACGCCGTATATTGATAGTCAAAAACTTGGAAAATTGAGGCCATTTTAGGCATATCACAAAAAAAAAGGATACCAAAGAACTGACGAGTATGAGAGTTAATTTGTACACTACAATTCTTATTGAATAATCAGAAAAATGAAAATTGTAAGTAAACTGGAGTGGTTACTTGGAGTCTTACTGCAATTAAGTCCTTACTCAGATTATTGGAAATCACCACATTACTGGTGTACATGTAAACGTAGTCAGTGATCATAACTGGAAATGCTAAAACCACACAAGCCCCTGGAATCAACAGTGTGAAGAGATGACACAAAAGCATAGACATCGGCATGCACAACTATGAAACATGTAATCAACACCACAACTGAGCAAATACTTCATTTTCACTGATTACTTAAGTCAATAGCAACTATTATTCTTCCATCAAAAATATAAACCATATGAGGATATAGATGCACAATAACTCACATCAAAACTGGAATTCATAAGAGTTAACCAGTTGGCAAAATGTGTATTAAAGTCATATGAAAATATAAGGCTTTTAGTCCCACCGAGACAAATCAAATGACAAACTCAGACAAATCAGCATCTGTATTGTCAAAAGCAGATCTGAAAGGACATTACAATGAAAAAGAAAATACAGGTTTGGAACAAGATGAGGATTAAACAATTATACTTTTGAATATGATTGAAAACAAGAATAAACTTCAGTTGAATTGCATAAGCTAGACCTAGAAGTTAGACATATGCAATTTGTATTTTATAACGCCTGCATAGTGATACTGATTTGACATATTGGCTGATTGGTTTGTCTCATTGGGTGTAAAACATGACCTCTTATGGCTTAAAACAAGGTTAACTCATGTTTTTTTTATGCTTGTTGCACAAAATCAAGTTTACAGGTAAATCAATTCTATAAGCATAAGTGATCCAGATCATTAGCGCTCATTCAGACTTCATATCTATATCTGATCAAATATCTTTCATATCTAAAAAAGGAGTAAAAATAAAAAAAAACTTAGTTGCCAAAAGAATTTATCAATCATTGAAATAATGACTCATGGTCATATACATATGGCTAACTACTACATATTTAACCTCTGATTCATACTATCATCCAATCATTTAAGATTCTTTAAAGCAGTTAACGAGCCAAATATAAATACACGAAATTAACCGAATTCTGTATTTTTGCTACACCAGAAAAAAATCTTATTTCCCCCACAGAGAACAGTTTGTGAAGCACAAAATATACAGTGTCCACTGTACCTCTGAGAATAAGCATCACATTTGATTACTCAACGTAAAAAAAGCTTTTTATTTTTAAGATGCAATGATCATTAATATTTTTTTACCTTTGAGTTTATGCATAATTTGACCTAGAAACTAAGTTTGTATAGTTGAGATGATCACAAAAAAGGAAGACTACCGCAAATAAACGACAAGCTTGATTCTAGTGATTCGGTGGACACTGGAGTTACAGTAAACAGGGTTGGACAAATAATTCAGCAACTAATTCTGCTTTTTTTTGAACTTCTATTAGTCACAAGAAAAATTGACATGAAAAAAATCATACTGAAGATGTGATTAAAAACATTAGCCTGTCTTACTATAGTCACATTCTCAGCCATTTCTACTACAGAAATGTCATTAATATAAAATTTTACTTTAACTAGACATTAACACATGGAAATTCTCGCACTGAATTAAGGATAAATCACAGTTTAGTTTGTGTTTGTAGTGACAATTATTAGTACAACCTGTTAACTACCACAAAAACAAATTCTTATAAAAAGCACAATACTGAACAGAGGAAAGGAGTGGGATTAAACCGTTCAGAAAATACCATATCAAAACCATTACTTGAGAAAAACCTACACAAATAACCTGGGAGAATCTTTTCCACAGATAAACTCCATACAAATGGGCACTACAGCCAAATATCCCAATAAATCTCCATGTAACAAGGATCAACGCATGGAGCACATGCAGTGCATAATCTTTACTCAATCTCATCTGATCTAAAACTGGCCTTTAATGCCGGGTTCAGATTACACAATATTTTACTCAGTTACATTGCGGTCACTGTGTCAAGATAACGCCATTTTGACTCTTATACTCGTGTCGTGCAAAAGAAATCGGTCAGACTAGACGCTCTCATGACGACATGCGTGATTTCATTGAGAAGGCGGAATTATTGAATGATTTCTGGAAACAAGACCATAAACAATGACTATCGAATCGGTGAATAAACACCTTTTTTACAAGACGTAAAATAACTTTGATGTCCCGAACGAGTGAGTGTGTCATGCTATACATATTTTTATCTGTGTGCTATTTTGAGCCATAACTTGTTAAAACTTTAAGGGTGAACAAAAAAAAAAAAAAAAAGTTTGCCTCTTTAAATGCAAATAAGCTGTTGCTACCGCCCCCTTTCCAGAAGAGGACAAGGCTTCAAGAGCTCATGTTAGCAGCTGAGATTACCTCATGTACACATGCACTGAAAAACTTACTGTTCACCCATACGCTCAACCCGGAGTCAGACAATAATGAGACGTTTCTGAATGGTTAGTGGATGAATTTATGTAGCTGATGTGGAGTTACTATCATTAAGTTATTGATTAGCATACGGTGTCATAATCTATAAATCGCTCGTGTAAATGGTTGCAAAACCCTTCAGAGCCAGAGATATCTGCTGTATGAAGGTAGAAACAGGTATAGTTTAATTAAAGTTATAACTTAGGTTGTGATTTTGCTTTTATGACATGCTATTGCATTTGTATTAAGTACTGTATTTCAATAAACATGAAAAGACAGATGAGGCAGCTTGAGCAGACTTACAAATGCACTCTCTTCCTCTTCTCAACATTTTGTTGCATGTTCCCAAGTGCTGATTTTGTATCGCGATGCCCATAGCCATTCACCCTACATCAAATGGATCGCGCCAAAATCGGATTGATATCGTGTAGTCTGAACCCAGCATAAGAGAAGCAGCATGTATTAAGTGTAAGAATCAAGAAAGACTCAATTCTGCCACTAATGGCATTGTAACTAAATAGTCTTTCCCTGATTAGTGTTGCTAGCAATCATAGATTGTACATTAAGTTAACAGTTGATAATACAGAGGAAAACAAACAAAAACTAAACAAATTATTTGGCAATTTCATTTTTTCCTTTCAGCTAGAAGGCCAGAACCAATTTGGAAATTTTTCTTGTCAAAATTACATGAAACAACTGACAAATGTAGTTGGGCTCAAGTTTATGCATTTACAATGATTACAACCTATATTGACTAAAAAAAAATCAGACTTAAGTTGCAGTTTTAGTTTCATAATTTTGTCTATGGACAGTTATGATACCGTCTCTATGCATCAAATCAAATGTATGTGATGTCACTCACAATGGATCACACATGATTTTATGGTGTCCCAAGCATTTACATACAGAACAAATTTAGCCTGGAGGAAACATTCACAGGGCTATGAAGCAACAGGCCACAAGTGAGACAGTGACAGTTATGTGTCTCAGTCAGAAGTTTAAGACCAGTGAGGACATGCTGCATTAAATTAAATACTGACTGTGAAAATATTTATTAAATACCTGTTGCATATTAAAATCAAAACAAAAACAATTACAAACATGAGTGTTTACCGATAGAATAAAATAAAAGTTAAACGTAAAAATTAATTATAGCAGTTCTTCACCATTCATAAAAATCACACTGAAAGAGATATTATGAAAAACCTACTTTGTATTATTTGCCCAATAGGGAAGCACTCTGACATTGCAGATCAGTAGTTTTATTCTACAGTTAAAACAAATGAGTCAAGTGTAAATGGTGAAGAACTGCTATCTGACGTATCTAAGAGGGTGTAACATTAACAAACATGGAAAATAAATGAAAAACGAATTGATGTCAACTGAGAAAAATGTCAAATTCAAATAAGAAATGAAATTAAGATGGAAAAAAACGTACTAAAAACCTGCAAATATGACTTTAAAACTTGCAGAAATACTAGCAGGATGCACAAAGTGACGTCTGAAATAACCTTCACAGTGAAAGACATTTAACTTGTTCTGACATAAGACATTCAGAATGTTTTGTCTGAAATTTATACTGTACAGATGTTCAAGACTAAATAAAGCACAACATGACAATTTGATACGGCCTAGACCAGGCATGCACAACTCAACCTGACATAAGACTACAGTAAACGCATTTAAGTGCCGAAGCAGATCAATTTGACTCCATTCATTTGTTTGTTTTTCACATCATTCAGGTCAATGAGGAACTAAACACTAGAAAAACTTCTGTCAATATCAAATCTGCCTACAGGAATGTCAATGCACAACCTGAGAAACATGATTTCGCTCATTCACTGAAATCAGTAAATGTTTCAATGTGGGACACAAACATTCATTTTCTCTCATCCAACTACAACCAATTTCTCTTCACATTTATGATTACAGGTGGAATTTATATTTCATAATTGCAACCCTAAAGACATGCAATACAGCATGAATTTCAATTTTTGTGCACACAATTAGTCACAGTGTGAGAGGCTCTGTTTGACCTCATATAAAGTTACAATTACATAAACAAAACTGGCATAGTCTTATAACTTGCAGCATATCTCAATAAGCTAAAATGGACAGTTACTTAAGTGCAATAGCTTATGAAAGGCATTGTTTTTTAACATTTCAATACACATAAAATCCCTCCAAAAACAAACTGGATCATGCGCAACACAATTAGCTTTTTTCTATAACAGTGCCGGACAGTTTATAGTTGCTGGAGCTGATATTGCACATTAAATGGCTTCAAGACCCGGTACACAAATTTAAAGGATCAGAGTACTCAGATCATGCTACATACATAAAATAAAAGAGAAAAAAAAATAGATTAGACGTAGGGAAAATGACAGTACTTGTGGTCACATTGTAGGTTTAATGACTCACCTGTTCTGATCACCTACCTGTGATATCCCAACCTCTGCAGGATAAGATGCAAGCACATCTCAATCCTGAAGGAAAAGGGGAAAAAGACAAAAGACAGACAGACAAACAAACAGTATACACACCTTCCTTTTGAACTAACGATGGCGGTACTCCCGCTCACGTTCTCTGTCTCTTTCGCGGTCACGGTCTCGCTCGCGATGGCGGTCTCTCTCGCGGCTACGTTCCCGGTAATAGTCCTCGTGCCGATCTCGGCTGCGAGACTTGTGCCTACGGTTCTTCTCACGAGAACGACTGTGGTCCCTCTCCCTGGACCTTTCCCGCCTGCTGTAAAAATAATCAAAGAGAATGAATATAATTGTTGCAAATGAAATGCACGCAATAATTTAAAAAACTTTCAACAAGAACAAAAAAACAGGAAGGACTGCATATTATCCATCTGGATTTGACTGAACAAACATGAAAAAAACTTGGTAGGTCAACTTTTGCTCATCCAAAATTCATCCAACGACGTATCCAGTCATTGATATCAAACTTTTGAAAAATCCTTTTTAAACAACTCAGTTTATATAAAAAAATACCTGTGCACATATGAACTAGACCGTAGGCTCTGATATTATTGGTAAATTTTACCAGGCTTGCACAACTTTCAGAACTGAACTGAGAACGCCTATTCAATTCTATTTGGTTCCCATCCTTACGGTTTTTACCTGGCCTCATGGTGTTGGTTACATCAGCAAAACATGGTCTAACACACACATCAAAAGAAAGCTCATGCAAAAAATATGAATTATCATTCACACCAAACACAAAAATACCATGCAGATCCACAAGATCTTTACCTCGACACAGATCCATAGGATTTGGATTCAATTCCATGCAAGCAATCCTGCAGTGAGCTGATGAGAACCTTACAGCGATCATCAGCGGAAACCTTCGACTGCTTGATCAGAGAGATGGCCGTCACAAGAGTCTCTATAGCACTGCCGTAATCAGCTGCAAAATAGATTTTTTTTTTAATGCCATGTTCATGGTGAGAACATGAATAACTAAACACATTGAGACATTTAGCATTTATACTAGACAATTCTAAAATACATTCAGGATATATTAAATAGTCATTTCTGAATAGAAACATTGACTATTTACAATAAAGCTACACTGTGTAACTTTGTTAGTTTATTCTTAGCTAAAAACGCTTAGTTCTTTCAAAAATATATGTGCTCATTAATGTATATTTACTTCTTTCAAGTAATAAAGTATTCTCGTAAGTTTATAATATGCCATTGAAAATACATACGGGTGAGGGGTTCGAATGCCGGTTGCCATGTTGCCCCTCCATCTTGAAAGTACATTAGCCAAAGAGGGACATACCCATAAATTCAAGCTTCGCCTTTCGCGTTTTAACACTCGATGGCACTCATGGACGAGGTCGAACTGGAAGCCATGTTAATCTTGGACTAAATCGGCCACCGTAGGAGTTAAAACGAAATCAGAATGGAGAGGAACAGAAACTAATATTCACTGGGTGGTCATATACCTTTACACCGCTAGATGGGGGAAAATATCACACAGTGTAGCTTTAAAAAGTGCAGTCCAGTATGTTCAACAGTTATTGGAATTTGACAAAAGGTGGCATGATGACAAAGAAGGTCTGGAACTGCCTCTACTACAAAAGAAGCCTTCTTATAACTAGAATTTATTTCAAATAACTTGGAAACAATTGAATTACCACTATACAAACCAATCATGTTCGCACCTGCGCTCGCATCCGACACAGCCCTCGAGATCGCGCTGCTGGAAATGGCTCGGTTACGATTCATGATCTCCTCAAACTCTGCTTCGCTCAGAGGAGTGCGAGACGCATCCATGTCCCTAAAAGAGAAAAAGCAGTTGCATTAAGATACGCAAACTAAAAGCATAAGTCATAATAAAGCAAAATGCACCGGGGACCAATTTCACACAAAGTGCAGCAGTGCTGTTAATGCTGAATCATATTGCATCACGTTAAATTAGCAATGCACCAAAATCTCGCCAAGAAAATATATTCAGCCGAAACGGTGAGAAAAACGGTTTTGGCTGAAACCAAACATTTTTTTGGAGGGCCAAAATAATAGTTTTGTAATTGTGTAAGCATCTAGTTTGTGAACACAAAATGGAAAAAGTGTGGGGATGCATTTTACCATGACCAAAAATATTGTAGCAATATTTAAATAAAAAGAAATAAAAAGAAAATTGCAGAAGAACTTTACTAGGACTCATTCATCACCTGAGAACACGAGACCCTGAACAGCATAAAGTTCAATTAGTCACTTTATATTTGGATTTCGTTTTCTGTTTCGGTGCATCACTAGTAGAAAAATCACTGCAGAAATGCCGCACACTCAACACTCAAGCCTGAAACGAAGGTCCCATTTAGGGATCCTGGTCTCAGCGGACGGTTACATCACTAACCCTTGATCACTTGTATTGTGCAAGTGCTGGCCAGAGTTTTTCACATCAACCAACCCCTCGTTTATCCAGGGCTCAAAGCCACATATTACAGGGGGTCTGAAGTTACTGAAGAAAGGCCAGAAAGGAAATTCAGGGTCAGTTTGAAGCTATACATTTCACCTTTTCTTTTTTTACCATTATTGCCCAATTCTGGAGTTAATATATAGTAGGGCTGCACGATTAATTAAAATTTTTTTTTTGGAATATGGCTTTGCGAGATGATCAAAACTCAAAAGCGGAGATTGTTAAAAACATGCACTGCATGCTTCAGTGCGGATAGGCAGTGTTTTTACATGAGCAGCTTTACATAATATTTAGTAATTATAACTATAACAATAATAAGAATTATACATTTTTATTATTTAGTAATTATAACTATAACAATAATAAGAATATATATATTTTTATTATTATGACAATCCCAAAATGTCTAGCTAAATTGTGTAGCCCTACAAGCACAACAAACCTGCTGGTTTAAAGGGTTAATTCACCCAAAAATTTAATTGATGTCATTAATGACTCACCCTAATGTCATCCAAACCCATAAGACCTCCGTTCATCTTCAAAACACAGTTTAAGATATTTTATATTTAGTAAAGCGTATGCAAGTTGTATGCACACTATACTGTCCATGTCCAGAAAGGGAATAAAAACATCATTAAAGTAGTCCATATGTGTCATCAGTCAGTTACCTGTCTGGACAGTATAGTGTGCATACACTTGCATACACTTTACTAAATATAAAATATCTTAAACTGTGTTCCGAAGAGGAACGGAGGTCTTGCAGGTGTGGAACGGTGGAAACGGATTAGGGTGAGTCATTAATGACATCAATTTCATTTTTGGGTGAACTAACCCTTAAAAAAAAAAAATCAAAACACCCAAAATAAAAAAATCCCTAATTCAAAAATTTTCAATAAATTAAAATTGTGCAGCCCTAGTCTAACAAACGGGACAATTAAGTTTTCACAGGTATGGCCTGAGATCTCGTTACAGAGTGAGAATTACAGGTCAGTGAAGGTGAGGTGTTCATTACCTGCCACCAGGGCCGTAGTCTCTGTCATAGGGAGGAGGGCGGCCGTAGGGGTCGCCGGGGGGAGGGCCCCTGCCATCGGACGGAGGCATGTTGTTGTTTCCAGGTGGAGGGAAAAAGGCTGGATTGACATGAGGAGCCGGTGGCGGACCTCCAGGTGGGGGTCCCTGCATGTGAGGTGGAGGTGCGAGGCCAAGCGGTGGTCCTAAGGGCCCAGGGGGACGGGGTGGGAAGGGTCCAGGAGGAGGTGGACCTTGTTGAGGTGGAGGGGGACCTGGGGGAGGCCCGTATCCTGGTGGGGGCGGGCCAGGAGGCATCGGACCCATTGGAGGTTGACCAAACTGACCAGGAAAAAGGACAGGTGGAGGAGGGCGGTCTCCTCTGTGAGGAGGTCCTCCGAGAGGCGGCGGCAGACCTTGTCCAGGTGGAGGGGGGCCAGGGGGTCCTGGAGGCCCAGGCGGGCCAGAGGGAGGGCGTGGTGGTCCTTGCATACCTGCAAGAGGATTGACAATTTGCATTTCGATAAAAGACTGTGGAAGAAAAGTAGAGCAGGGATTCCCAAACCATTTTCTCAACCCAAAATATTTTCTTGGAAGTACCCCTGAGATTTTAAGTTAATATTTCAATGATGTACCAGTAAAATTACATGCAGCTGAAGTTTTTTTGATCTTATTTAAAAAATGTTTACAGCTACAGTTTTACGTCTCTGTCGCCCTCTCTGTTTGAACCCTGAAATTTCAGTTATTTGCAGTTATCCTTTACGTGGGTTGTGCTTCGGCTTCTCAGCGCAAAAGAATCTAATGCTGTGAGGTGTGTGTGGGTTTGTCTATCAATGCACCAGTTGTCACTGATGGTTGTCGTTTTTAACTTTCTGGATTACAAGCCGAAATCAAAAGTTTAAATACATTCCAGATGCTGTAAGAAGAGGCCACAAACGATCCACCACCTGCAGCATCTACACAAATTGATTTCGGATCATTTTTAAACCAAAAAGTTAGACTGCAGCTATAACTTTTTATTAATTTTGCTTTATTTTGACAGATGATTATTTTAATGATTGATTTTCTGCTGTCATATGGTCAATTATTAACATTTCATAAACTTTCAAACCCCTTGTAGTTCTCTCACAAATCTCAGTTTAGGACCTTGATTTTGAGATTGGTACCTGGAAAGTGTGGCGGAGGTCCACCAGGTCCAACAGGTCCAGGGAAGCGGTCTCCACCAGGGCCAGGTTGGCCCGGAAAGCGTCCACGACCCCTGCCGAGAGGAAAGCCACTGCGACCTCCTCCTGGAGGTCCAGCCTTCCCCTCTCCGGACATCTGTCCTGACTGTGTGCCTGGGTGGCCAAAAATAGATTTTCCAACAGTTTCAGCACACACACACAATAGTGAGCCGACCAAACCATGTACAGTCAATAAATTTGTGTAAATGGAAAAGGTTGAATCATCTGCGAATTACTTTTTCGGGACTGCATCTCAAACTGGCTGAGTGACTGTTTGTTGCAAGGAGTGACAATTGGGTTTTGTCCATGCAGCTCCCGTTTAGAGAGCAGATCCATCAGCTTCCTGGACGAGGAATCTGAACCCACGCAGACCAGCGCAAACCTGTTGAGCACAGAGCGGATGAGTAGCTGTCATGGAGAAAATATTCTCTTTGCAAGAAATCACTTGAGTAAGAGCTCCAATTTCCAAAGCTTAGAGTTTATTGATGAGACGACAAAGAGAAAAGGCAGAGACATTTTATACTATTTTTGATTTTGAATAATGTCCTCATTTAAAGCTATTTGCCCCCATCTTCAGACATCCTACCCAAAAACATACACCTGGGTACTTTCAAACTCTTTTTAATTAGCTCATCCCGTTATCAAATCTTCTAGCTACTCCCTACTAGTGGCATGGTCTGTTTTGAAACATTTATCACATGCTGAAGGACAAAGAAGTGATTACTATTATGCAGGTGCAAGTTCAGCTAAGGCGAGACCTCGAGTCTCATTGTGCAATCTTTGTTACCCATATACTGAAGGCCAAAAGAAGAGCTTAATAATGTTATGCAGGTGCAAGTTCAGCTAACAAAGAGACATACTGTGTAAATCACAGAGGATGTTCATCCATTCTGCAAATATATATGAAGAGTCTAAAAAACATCCTATTAATCACTCCAAACCACTGTTTCAAAAAGATAGAGGACAACCAGTGTGTTGTTAATAACTACAAAAGCAGTTGGAAGCCAAAACAGTATGTACACTAATAAATCTATGCGAGAGTGTTGACTTACCCCTTTGACTGGCCATTTGCTCTGTTCTCAAAAAACTTTATCTCTAGCACATCATTGATGCCTATGGAGCGAATAGCATCTGTCAAATCTTCATCAGTGGTCCACTGTAAAGACAAAAGCACAACATTACAATCTGAAAACTATTATCAGAAAATAATATTATTATTAGGGGTGCACAAGTTTTTCAGTCTGGTTCTCACTGCACAGTGTGAGCCATTAAATAGAACTATAAAAAATGAATTAATTACAAATAGCATTACTGCACTATTTAATTAGTTTTTTTAATTAATAAACAATACATTTGTTAAAAAAAAAAAAATTTATAGTTAAGAAAATACAATGATATATATATAAATAATCTTTTTATATGAATTTAACATTTATCAAACCTAAAATCCGCATCTTTTATGTTGGCGGGTTGGCAGGAAGTATATGCACTATCGGTTTAAGCACTGCTGAGTGAAGCTCATCAGTGAATGTCAAAGTTTTGCGTTTTTCTCTGAAACCGGCAGATTTATTATGCATTCAGTTCAAGTGGAAATCTTATACAGTTTTCCAGTTAGTCGATCTAAAACAATGATTGTGCATGAACAGCTGTCAGCCATGTTGGTGAGCAAATAAATGGTCTAAACATACACTGCCTTCAAGTGTTATCTGAATTATCACAAATACTAGTTTCCTAGTTAATAAATTGTATATGAACGCCCTCCCGAGTCGAAATTTAAATGGGATGAGCTCGTAATCATGGCGTCAGAAGTTGAAATTTTCCGATAGCATGTGAAGGTGGCATTATTTATGAAGCGCATCTTTTTATTTTGGTCGTGGATGTGCACCACTTATGTGGACCCATGAATATTATTTTTATATACATTGAGTAGTGGCCAAAAGTGAGGACCAGAGGCGATATTGTTTGATAATTAAACCATGATAGAATATACTGGTTTCCACAAATATATGAAGCAGCACAATTGTTTTTAACATCGATAAGAAATGTTTTTTTGAGACTCAAATTATCATAGAATGATTTCTGAAGGATCATGTGACACTGAAGACTGGAGTAATGATGATACATTCAGCTTTGATCACAGGAATAAATTACATTTCATAACTTATTCAAATAGAAAACATTCCTCTTAAATTTTAATAATAAAAAATACAAATAATGCCAAACTTTTGACCACTTGTACATATTATAAAATACAAAACACTTATTGTCTCTAATTCAGCACGTCTGTTTACATGCCAATAACCAAGAAACGCGTATTAAACACGTTAGACGCTTAATTTTCACTTTTCTAATATTTTCTCCATTTTTATTGAAAATAAATGCCTTTCCGATCTGATATGTGTGGGAAAAGGTTGACAAAGTTCAGCAAAAGGCGGATTTGAACCAACCGATAGATTTACGTCTAAACGTGATGGCATGCGTCTTACCCCTACACCATAGCCATGGTACATAACTCAGTGATTTCTGTAATTTTGTCTGGCCGAAGTTGTCTCGCTGTTTAGTGAACGGTGGTATACTTGTATTTAATGTAAATATGGCATTAACGTTACTCCAGTAAAAAAATTATCTGAGAGAGGACCCACCCACTTTTTATTTGCTCCGACACCCATGTAGATATTTTGTTAGTAAAGAGGTACGAGACTAACCCATGTGAGGTTTCCTATGTACAGAGCGATTCTTTTGCCAGTGTAGGTGTAGACGACATTTGGCGGTGCTCCTTTGGAGCCCTCATTGCCTCCAGGTGCAGGCAGGTTATCCAGGTAATCTCGGTCCTCGGGAGCGTCCCCGTTGTTGGCAGATGGCGAGATGACATCATCATACAGGTCAATCTGCTCATGGACAGGATAATCTGATTCCTGTTTAAGGGAATGACAAATGAGCAGTTGACAAATAAGCAATTAAATATAAATATTTTTGTAAAACACATCATATAATGTGAAGTCTGATGTTTGAGAAATATGAGGGGTCACTAACGGAAATCTTTCACTGTTTTGTGAATTTTTTACTGGATGTGCCCCATGATGTGACTTGTTTTTAAGTAACTTGCCTGGTTAAATAAACGTTTAAAAAAAAAAAAGTGACATAGCAACAATTAAGAACATAGGGGAATCATACCAAATGACAACAGCTATTAACACTTTAATAGTGGTTCTAAAATAGTTAAATATTTGAACAATTCTGAAACAAAACCATACAATGGGCTTCACAGTAACAAACTTGAATGGTGTCCTTTAACTAATTAAACTTGTCAGTGGAACTGCCCAATTTCAAATCAAGATATGGATACCAGATGACATGTTTTAGGGACAAAATGCTTTTAGAAATATGGATTTAAAAAAAAAATGTAATTTACTAAAATAGACACTTGTAAAATAATGCATGATGTATGTATTAACAATTTGTATGCATTTCTTTTTAATTTATAAAAGCTTTAATTTATTTAATCATGCTCTCAATTTTGTGATTTTTATATGGACAACAATAATTTCCATATAAGAAATAAATGTGTAACCATTTACTTTTAAATTGACAATCCTAATGATATTCATTTTTAATTTGTGACTGTGAAAATTACATGACACGTCAACACAACACATTTCAGAAAAATGTTACATGGTAATAATGGTTAAAAATTTAGTTGAGTTTAAAAAAAAACAACCCTGATGTGACCTACATTGTAAGAAATAAAGCATAATTTACAGTATTGCAGATATCAATAAACAGAAAAGAAATTTAAATAAAAAATAAGTTATTAAATAAAAACAATAATCTAAATATGGTCCCTTTGTGAAAACATTAAACATCTTTTAAAACACATAATGAGTCAACCATAAAGCAAATAAATAAATCTTGTGATCAATCTTGATTCCTTAAAATTTGAAATCCTGCTTCCGAAACCAATGCATTTTATTAAAATGTCACGTCTGTGGGAAAATAAAACTTTCTACAGGTTACCTGCTCAACTTAAGACTGTTTGACACTGCGTGAACACGTCTGATGTCACATTTATTAAATTATAACTATTAATCTGTTCTGCCCACTTGACGCGTTACTGTGCCTCGCGCTAGGCCTGCAGTAGTTGCACGAGATCACAAACAATGAACGCACGCGAAGCATAGAGTTCGTCTCGCACCACAAACAAGCATTGCAAATGCAAATACTAACACAGAACAGAAATTATTTTGGTAGATAACTACTTATAAGATACACCTATTTTAACCTCTATATTAGCGTATACACAAACGCGGCTCGATAGCTAGATGCTATAGTTAGCAGACGGCCTAATTCCCCAGAGAGAGAGATGCATGTTCTTATGGGTCTATCTTTAATCAGTACGTGCAACACATAAGCTATTTATTATTAAGCTAATGTAGATGTTTAAAGTAAACCCAACCTGATTAAATTCTTCTTCTACATCAGCGTAAATATCGATGTGGTCAACACCGTCCGCCATTTTCTGTTTCCCTCCTCCTCCTCCTCTGTGCTCTAACTGCGCGAGAAGAACAGACGCCTATACGTGAAGTCAGAAACTCCCCCCACTAAACGACTCATGTCTGATGAGCGATACACAATTTCAAAATAAAAGGCCGGGTGAATGTCGTTCTCTTAACCCTAATGGTCTTTTGCTGTTGCTATTCACTTTCATGTCTGTGTAGTTGTGGTCCTTAGTGTATACATTTACCATTAGTCATTTAAAAATTAATTGATTATATTCCCTTTAAATGTTGTTCATCTGCCCTTTCCCAGTCAAACCATTATTGAAACGTTTTTTTAAATCATTATTTTATACCAGTGAGTTAATGAGATACAATTATGATATTACATTAAAAAGCATTCTGACAAAAGTAATATATTGTATTTTACATTAAAAAACATTCTAACAAAAATATATTGTATTTTATAGTTTTTACTAGAATAATTTTACTATAATATACTATAGTATTTTTATTTATTTTTTTAATTCTCGAACAAGTCAGAATATCGATATATAAACTAACAATTCTGACTTTTTTTCTCGCAATACTGATTTTCTCCCCTCAGACTCGTAAGCACGGAACAGCGAAGGGAAAAAGTCAGAATAGTAAACTAAAAAGTCACTCACACTAAACATTTGATGGGACTCTTAATTTGAAATTTCGTCTGAAAACGTGTTCTTGTTGTAGACGAAATCAAAAGAGCGCTATATACAGAGGCTTTTTTCCCCATAGAAGAGCATATAGATATATTGTGCTTAATGGCAGTTCGATACAGTAATTCAGTTCTGTTCATAAATGTGCTTATATCATAGAAGCCAATACGAATAAACACTTTCCTCTCTGTGTACTATGTTTAAGAGGATGGCTGAATTTGGTCCAGATTCGGGGGGACGGGTGAAGGTAGGTGAAGCTAATGCTGATACCATTTGTGTTTATTTACAATAACAGGTGATTTGTGTATTTATTTACCATAATGGCTTTATTCTCAGGGAGTGACTATCGTGAAACCCATCGTGTTTGGAAACGTTGCACGATATTTTGGCAAGAAAAGAGAAGACGATGGTCACACACATCAGTGGACAGTTTACGTGAAGCCCTACAGAAATGAGGTTGACACTTAACGTTATATCTATTTGTAGGCATTTCAGGTGCTGTATATGAATGGTAAACTTCATTAACAAAGTGTTTTTTCTTTATTTTCCTCTTAATATTCCTAGGATATGTCTGCCTATGTCAAAAAAATACAGTTCAAACTGCACGAAAGTTATGGGAATCCTTTAAGAGGTGTGCTATTCAGTTGATCTTACAGTATTATAATACAAAATCAATATTTCATGTCTTAATTAACATGCATAGCTGATCAAACACTCTTATTTTCATTCAGTGGTTACAAAGCCTCCGTATGAGATTACAGAGACTGGATGGGGAGAGTTTGAGATCATCATAAAGATCTTCTTCATCGATCCAAATGAGAGACCGGTAAACGGCATTATATGGCTTTTTTCTCTATGTGTACGTTAGTGCAGGGATTTTTCCACGGACCCCCAAATATGATCATCTTCATGATGGGACGCCCTTCCTAAACTATGAAAAGGATCCCCATTAATACTGTGAATAATTAATATTTTAAAAATGTGTAGGCCTAATATGTGCTAACAAAGTAAATAAGATCTATTTTGATTTCATGAGGACTTTAATACATAAGTACATACAATTTTTAATTTTGATTTAAATTAATTATTGAATTAAACCTTTTTTTTATTATTTGATTGTTTTTATTTCAATCACAAAAAAAATCAGTTTTATATATTTTAATCAATTTTTTAAATAAAATAAGTACATACAATTAAGTTTTATTTAAATAAACAATTGAATAAAATATTTAATTAACATTTTATTATTGTATTTATTATTATTCAAATATATTTACTTATTTTAATCAATCAAATCAAATCATTATTTATTTATTTTTGCACATATTTAAATAAAATAATATTATTTAAATAAAAATAGTTTTATTTAAATACAATTTAATTTACTTAATAAGTAAGTAAATCTAATTTTTTAATTTGATTTAAATAATTGAATAAAATAATGTTATTCAATGATTTAAATACATTTTTATTTATTATTTTAATCAATGTTTTTATTTAAATCAAATTGTATTTACTTATTTTAATCAATCAAATCTATATTTATTTTTTGCATATATTTAAATCAACTAAATATTTTTTATTTAAATTAAATTGTATTTACTTTATTTTAATCAATCATATCTACATTTTTAAAATGTTTATTTATTTTAATCTAACTTTATTTACTTTTTAGTTCATTAGTTAATCTTATTTTTATTATTAATATAAGTTGTCCTTGTTACAGTGTAATTATACAATTAAGTACTACATGTACTTACTATATATTTAGGGTTAGGGTTGGTTTAGGGTTAGTTGCATGTATCCATGCATAAATGTAGTTACTTACTATAGTAACTACATTTAAAATGTGTAACAGGGACACTGTAAAATGTACACAGTTTTTCTTTAAACATTTCTACGGACCCCCTGTCACTCCCTTATGCCCCCCTGCATTAGTGTACCTTTGGATTAATGAAAAGAAAAAGCAAAGGTTTGATGTTGTGGTGTTTCTGTCTTCAGGTCACCCTGTATCATCTGCTGAAGCTGTTCCAGTCAGACTCCAGTGCCATGCCAAAGAAGACTGTTGTGTCCGAGTTCTACGATGAGATGGTGCGAATGTGATCAGAACAGCACAGCATGACATTATAGTATGGATACAATCATAAAGCCTAAAATGTGTTTTTGCAGATCTTTCAAGATCCCACAGCCATGATGCAGCAGCTTCTGAACACCACCAGACAGCTGACGTTAGGTGCTTACAAACACGAGACTGAGTGTGAGTGCTTCACTTACCTTTACAGCTCCGCCATGTGGATGTGTGAACATCCTGAACATACTGTAAATTAGACGGCATACCTTATGTAAATAAAATGACAGCACTTCAAACTAAACATTCAGCGTTCCGTGTTGCAGTCGCAGAGCTGGAAATACGAACGCGAGAAAAAGTGGAAGCGGCAAAGAAGAAGACCAGCCTGGAGATCACCGAGCTGAAGGAGCGACTGAAAGCCTCCAGAGAAAACATCAACTTCCTGAAGGGAGAGATCCGCAGACTGGAGGAGGACGACCAGATGAAAGAGCACTGAGGACGAAGCACTCGTCAGCCTTCAGCGCTGTGGGCTTTCGTGGGACTGATCGATTCAGTTTTCTGCTTCAGTTTGACAGTATGTCTAGTAATGAACAGCTGTTGTTGTATTTTCTTGTCCAGTTAAATGTGTGGCAATACATGATCTTTGTAGTTCTCACTGACTTTTTTTGTATGAATAAATTTTTTTACAGATAAATAATATATTCTCAATTATATTTCAATAGTGCATTTTAAAAATGAACATTGTTTAAAGCAGCTGAAAAGAACCTCATCTGCATCCGAATTACATACTTGAACTTCTCTACTATATAGTAAGCAAACAGCAGTATGTGACGAAAGAAATATGACCAAATCTTACGGTCTATGGTCCAAAATGCACAGTACTGTTAAAAGTGTAAAAAGTTAATGGATGAGCTACTACTTCTGAAGTGTGCATACGATGGACACTTAAGTATCCCATGAGGCCACGGGAGAGGATTTGTGAATGGAAGTAAAGCAACAAAACTGATGCCGATTGGTCACGTGATCATGGCGAATACAGGGACTATGTGAAAACTCATATAGGGAAGTATGAGTTTTCAGAGGCAGCCCATAATAAGATGTTTAAAAGAGGGAGGAAAAGGGTAACACTTTATGGGTGCACTGCACTATGCATTAATTCACGCTTAACTAATGCACAGTTAATGTATGACTCATGAAGAACTACACCATTTATTAATGATTACTGAATCAGCAACTAATGAACATTATATATGATTAATAGATTAAATAATCATTAAATTGTTATTAGTTAAATGTGTCAATGTGTTAATAACATAATAATAACATTATATTAACTAATAGTGTAAATTAATGGCTCAAAGCCATGCATTTCAACCTCCAGTTGTCCGCTTAAATCAGTAGCTAACGATTTGCAAAGGTATCATTATGTTATGATTTTATTTGTTGAGGCACATGACTGTTAACTAATGCAAAATTCATTCAAAACAACATTACTTAACAATTAGTTAACAGTCATGTGCCTCAACAAGTAAAGTCATAACATAATGATATCTGTGCAAATCGTTAGCTAATGATTAATTAAAGCAGACAACTGGAAGTTGAAGTACATAGCTTTGACCATTATGGTAAATCATATATGAATTTACATTATTAGTTAATATAATGTTATTAGGGAATTAATACATGATGACATTTCAGTAATAACAATTCATATATTATTTAATCTATTAATCATACATATTCTTCATTTGTTAATGATGCAGTAATTATCAATAACGAGGCATACATTGACTCACGATTATCTGTGCATGAATTACTGGATATTAGTGCACTGGTATTGTAAAGTGTTACCAAAAAAACTTTTAAATGCTTGTACTTCCACTAGAGGCTGCTAAAGCACGACCATACAGCAAAGGACAACCACTTTTTAAAGTATTCTGAGATTTGACCACCACATTAATACAATAAGTTGATTATATTAAGGGTAAAATATTCTGGAGAAGACTTGTATATAGTGTAGCACACATAATATCACAAGTTTTCTTTTTTTAAATACCATATAGACTATTTCAGGCTATACCTTTACAAAGCTAAAACTATTTATTTGGCTTTAATGTTTAGAAATGGTTGTCTGGGAAGCCTTCCTCATGAGTTTTTTTGTGTTTTCAATAATTAGTGTTTCATGCACATACGACCCGGATGCAGTAATAATGGGGCAGACTCCTCTCTCTCTCTCTCTCTCTCTCTCTCTCTCTCTCTCTCTCTCTCTCTCTCTCTCTCTCTCTCTCTCTCTCTCTCTCTCTCTCTCTCTCTCTCTCTCTCTCTCTCTCTCTCTCTCTCTCTCTCTCTCTCTCTCTCTCTCTCTCTCTCTCTCTCTCTCTCTCTCTCTCTCTCTCTCTCTCTCTCTCTCTCGGGCCTGATGAGAGTGAGAGCGGAGCGTCGCGAGCTCACATTGAGTCTGCGCGAGCGCCTTCACTTTCTGCTGCTGCTCAACGAAAATATCGCATTTATTTACATAGAAATACACCGTGAAGACGGCTAGACCTCAAAATCAGTATCGGAATAACATTTCTAAGCTTTTTCTTTTTGTTTGCCCCCCGTTTCCGGATGGCAGGACATGGTGGAAAGTTTCGCTGTTTTTGGTGTCTGTGAGGGAGTTTGATTCGGGCGATGAGTCCCGTGAAGAGATTTTACACATTTGACTGGAAAACACTCAATTACTACGATTATCTACACAATTAACCACTTATTAAACTCAGCCAGTGGAGATATGACTATAGTAAGTACACGTTTACCTTATATTTTTATAAATAAAATCTGTTCTGCTGTGATTAGTTGTTAGCTGGCTACGTAATTAGCATAGTAGCTTCACAAACTATTATATAATACAAACCAGCTAAGACTTAGGGATTTATGATGTGTTTGGTTTGTCATTTTGGTGGAGTTTAAAACTTGTTTTAGCTCTGGTCTAATAAAGTATGACATTGGTGTGTTCAAACATCTTTGATGTAAGTGTGTGTGGGTTCAGTTAAACTGGAGTTTATCAAAACATCCCGATAAAAGCTTACAAATATGATGTGCTTAATTCAAACAAGCACAATAAACACGATTTCGCCAGTAAAAGTTATCCTGATTAAGTTATGATGCACTTATATTGTGTTTATATAACAAATCATTGTAACTTTTAATATGCATTTAACATTGCCATTTTTATGGCAAATAGTTTCAGGTCTGGTGGGTTGGGTCACCATCATACCGCACATACATGGTAGTTATTCATACTTAATTATCTTAAAGTTACCTTTTTTGTTTTTTCAGCCTTTTAAATAAACACATGATTCACTAGTTTGACTTTCAGAGGGTCATCATGTGGATGATTATTAATTAATAAACATAATGATAATGATAAGTGACACTCCTTTATGAGTCCCTCCATTCATATTTAACTCTATTTGCATGCTTTATCACATTTTAGCTTAAGCTATGCAACATTTCTGATGTTTTCCCATGTAGTGAAATGTAAACAACACATTGAATACTTATATGCAGTTCACAAATCCATACATACAGCTTGTATCATAACTAACATGGTGTGATTCATAACAGTCCATCAGCAGCATTGATCCTCAGAGCTCCTGTGTGTTTCCAAGAACCTCGCTTGCAGCCTGGCAATGTGTCGTTTCTGGGAAAGCAGCGGTCAGCAGTGATGCAGCAGTTGTGTCCTTCACTTTTTCTGTGATTAAATGTTAAACGGATTCAGGAGCATGGACCCTATTGCACACATGCACATAGGTTTTCATTTGTCTGGTAGGTTATTTAGAGATACATTTGGCCCATGCAAATGTAGGTATGGTTTGCTTCATAGTTCATAACTCTAAATCACTGGCCTGGTGATGGCATGAGCTCAGTTGGAGGACATATTAATGGGTGCGGTGGATTCTAGGTCACCACACCTGGAGTCATGGCACACGGTTGGGATTGCTCTTAAGTGAAGGACCTTTGGGTGTGACGAACGAGAGCATCACCACCCATAGGATAAAGCTGTGGTAAAAGTCACTAACGCTGCCTCGTGCTGATGGATGCCAAAATGCAGGGCCCCGCAAAGACATGTCAAATACACACGCTCCCTGAAATGTGTGTGTGTGCTGATGACTGTGTTTCTCCTGTTTGCCCAGTGACTCAGCAGCACTGCCTTTATGGTATCCCATTATTGCATTTGATGTTTTCTCTGACGCACTTCTGCGTCATGTACTCCTAGCAGGGAAAAGATGCTTTGAACACATTAACTTTGTATTGATATTGGGTTGGGTGTGCATTCTTTTTAAGCAAGTAGGTTTAAAGCAGTTCTCAGTGATAGTTTTCTATAATATTCACATGTAGTGTGTTGTGGCTCTCTTGGCATGTCTTATCATCTGCTAATCCTTTTTAATGGCAGAACGTTTTTTTTCTCTGTATTGTGAAATGTGTTGATTTCGAGGCTGTGTTGAATTGCAGATAATGGCGCAAAAGTTGTGAAGGCCGTCCGGTTCTTTTCAGTGAAATAGCTTTGCTGCTCTTATGAAAACACTCAGAGCAGCTCAGCAGTTTTTCTTTCATTCTTCTATCATAATAGCCATGTTGGGAAGAATTGAGCTGAATCATCATCAGAACCGCTCAATGACATGATAGACGAGAGCGTTTAGCCTTCAGTTTGAATAAAGTTTGGAGGAGCACATAAACAGCTGAGCTTCTTTTAAGAGTTTTTAACCCGACAATAATATAAAATGTATACATTAATGAGAAAAAATAACATACTAACTTGTCTAGAAATGTTTTATTGCTGACACCATTTACTTTATTTATTCTGTGGAACATTTTGAAGTGTGTGTGTGTGTGTGTGTGTGTGTGTGTGTGTGTGTGTGTGTGTGTGTGTGTGTGTGTGTGTGTGTGTGTGTGTGTGTGTTGGGGTTGTCTGTACAAAGTAAATTTTGTTCCTCTGTTGTTTGGACCAAAACGTTCTTCCACATTCAACATTCCCAACGTTTAGATCACCTTTTATTTATTAAGATAGTTTCAAAGCAGCTTCACAGTAATAACAACAGAATCAATAATGCAAACTTCATCAAATATGAAACAAATCCTGATGTAAAACAGCTCTAAAAACGCAATAGCTTCAACTTTCATCTCAGTGTTGATTCAGTTCAGTTTCATAACAGTGTCATGTTGAAAAATGTGTCAATTATTAAACAAATTTGATTCAGCTATAAAGCAGCTCTACAGGAGAACGTATTGTTTTCATGTTCTGCAGGAGAAAAGTCATAAAGTCATAATTATTTGGAGTAAATTATTTTTAGGGTGAACCATCCCTTTTAGAGATTACAGAGTGTTAGCTTTAAAAGGATAGTTCACCCAAAAAAGGAAAATTACCCCATGATTTAGTCACCCTCAAGCCATCCTAGCGGTATGACTTTCATCTTTCAGACGAACACAATTGGAGATATATTAAAAAATGTCCTCAGTCTTCCAAGCTTTATAATAGCATGAATGAAAAACAACATTTTTTAAACCCAAAAAGTGCATCCCATCCATCATTAATGTACTCCACAAGGCTCCAGGGGGTTAATAAAGGCCTTCTGAAGCAAAGCGATGTGTTTGTGTAAGAAAAAGGTCCATATTTAAAACTTTATAATTTAAAGTAAAGTAACTAGCTTCCGGGCAGACAGCGTAGGCAAGAAAGTTGACTTACAACAAAAGACACGTTGAAGGAGTAACGTAAGTGGTTCAAACTAATAGAGCTGGGCAAACCTCCGACATTTCTCTTTAAAAATTCTCTATTTTGACTTCTAATTCGTGGTCAGTGTTTTGTTTTGCTTTATCCTCTGCACTTCTGCGTTCGTCAGTATATCATGCGTTGGGTCAATGCGTTCTCTTTTGCCGTAAAATCAATGCATTTGGCCATCTGTTGGAAGCTAGCTATTTTAGTTTATAACGTGTTAAATATGGATATTTCTATCTCACAAACAGATCACTTCACTTCAGAAGGCCTTTATTAACTCCCGGAGCCATGTGGATTAATTTTATTATTGATTGGAAGCACTTTTCTGGGCTTCAAAATGTAATTTCACTCCCATTATAAAGCTTTTTTTAAATATAACTCTGATTGTATTCGTATGAAAGAAGAAAGTCATATACACCTATGATGGCTTAAGGGTGAGTAAATCTAATCATGGGGTAATTCAAATTTTTCTTTAAACTATCCCTTTAAAGGCTCCAATTAGGGCTGGATATAATTTAACGATAAAATTGCGATAACGATAAATTCTCGATATAATGCTTATGCGCTATGTGTAATGCTGCGCATGCATATTGCAGACCGGGCTTCTGAGTGCTGCACGCGCTGCTGTTTACAGTCAGTGGCTGACAGGCTTGGGGGATCGGAGTGAAGTGGAGCGAGAAAAATTAGCAATAGTGAAGAAAACTCAGCTCTCATGACCAGCTCGGAGGACACAGATATCGTTGACAAGTTAGTTCACTCAACTTCAGTGGTTTGGAGATATTTTGGCGATCCCATCCGACATAAAACAGAGCAACGTGCGTGGACTGCTTATCATAGGTTCACCACACAGAATATAATAATTAAATTATCGTGCTTCTTTGAAGTTCTTCCATATAACATTGAGCCCAACACAGCGGTAAATCTACATTAACTGCATTCACGCACAGGCTTATTACATTGTTAGCTGTAGTGGTTGACTTACAACAAGCTAACTTTACCAAATTGAGCAAGTAATTGAGTAAGTTATAATCACTAAAACATCAAACTTTTACATCGCTATCATAATTGTTTGTCTTTGTTGATGTATTGATGACTCCGCATCGCCTTTTTCAAAAGAGATTTTGATAGAGATTTTTATTTAAAATGAATAAAATAGACAGCCCTTGCTGGAGCTTCACAACTGAACTTTGCTCTCTCCCTCCTCTCGCGACAGGCCACTGTCGGTGAGGTGTGTGTGTGTGTGTGTGTATGTGTGTGTGTGTGTGTGTGTGTGTCTGTGTGTGTGTGTGTGTGCGCGTGAGAGATGCACGGTGGACCAATCCACTGTGAGGCAAGAGAGGGGGGACTCAAAATGCCCGTTTGCATTTTTAGTGTTTTACTATTTACACAATTAAGTGTATATAATGATATTATTGATATAGTGTAGAGTAAAATAATGCTGACCACAGTTAAGATTTTAATAAATAAATCTACCTCAGTAGTAATAAATTGTCCACCTGTTTGGGAAGTGTTTGTCATATTTTGACAACAAAGGATAGTTTAAAACCATAGTTAACTGTCTGTTTTCTACATCTTTCACTCAGGAGCAAAAAATATACCTTTAAACTTTAAAGCTACACTGTGTAACTTTGTTAGTTTATTCTTAGCTAAAAACACTTAGTTCTTTCAAAAATATATTTGCTCATTAATGTATATTGTAATGTATAAGTAATAAAGTATTCTCGTAAGTTTATAATATGCCATTGAAAATACATACGGGTGAGGGGTTCGATTGCTGGTCGCCATGTTGCCCCTCCATCTTGAAAGTACATTAGCCAAAGAGGGACATACCCGTAAATTCAAGCTTCGCCTTTCACGTTTTAACACTCGATGGCACCGTGTCGAATGTGAAGAGGGGGATTGCCATGTTAATCTTGGACTAAATCGGCCACCGTAGGAGTTAAAACGAAATCAGAATTGAGGGGAACAGAAACTAATATTCACTGGATGGTCATACCTTTTCACCGCTAGATGGGGGAAAATATCACACAGTGGAGCTTTAAAGAAATAAAGATTTTACATTTATTGTGATATTTATCTTTATCGATTGATATGGAAAATTATATTGTGATAATTTTTTTGGGCCATCTCGCCCAGCCCTAGCTCCAATATACGTCAAGCGAAATTGAAGAACGAACTGTTGTGATGTCATTCCGAACAAAATAAGGTCAAAACGCCATTGGTTTGAGTTAAAATGCTTGCCAAAGCGAACTTTCTGGAAAAATTAGCTCAGGCTGGTCGAACTATCATTGGTCTGTGGGGATTATGTAATAGGAAGGCGTTGCTCTGAGACGCCGCCTAATGTAAATTGGAAATCTTCTCCGGGTCAGACGTCTGCGCGTAAAAGACACTGACACTGGTTTCTGATTTTTGATACTGTAAAGCTACTTGCTTTTAAACAATAACTATAAACGTGAAGTGACTTTACTTGAGTGCCGAACTGCAGAGCTTGTTCAAACACCACATCGCCATAATGCTTTCTTAACTACCGTTTTCTGCTGTCTTTTTTGTTGTGTGATTATTTTGTTGTTGACAGGAAAGCGTGCAGCACATATTAATTTAACTCCGGTCTCAACGTTGGGATGTTTGCTAACAGTATAACGCTGCTTCTTCTTTTCATCCCAAAGTGAAGAATGAAAAAACCCTTCACCATGAGTTGTAACAGGGCCTTCAGCCTCGCTCCTGACAGGTCAGTGGACAGTCTCTGCGACCTCAGTAACTGCACTGACCTGTGCTTGATTTCTGTATTTCAGATGGACTTTCCTTATCTCTCTCCCCCTCCCTCCCCCTTCTCTTGTCCTCTCTGGAGAAGGATCATGCAGCGAGGTCGGCCGCTCTCTTTCTGATCTTGCGCCTCCCACACGAGCTTAAGCTTGTTTGCTATGTGAAGAGCTAATAGCCACTATTTCATAGTTTCACTGGAGGCTCCTCGTTTTCATCATAGCCCTTTACTGGCAGCCTGAATTCGATATTGTTACACCATTTATAAAACTAGCAAAAGCTTTCAAGATCCTGCCTAGTTAGGCCTGTCACATTGATTAATCTGTCATTATTCAATCAAATCACGATTATTTGAGATGTCCGACCACAATCATTGTGCAGTTTAAATTTCAATCCATGTTTTGCCAGTTACATTATATCATAAAGTAATTACACAAATATTATGAATATTCACAGCATTAATTAAATCAACGGGCCTATTCATTATCAATTCAAATACAATGCCAAGAAAAAAGCTTACACTACAAGTGAAATGAACAATTATTCGCAATTATTTATAACCATGACAGGCCTAGGTCATATTCCAATAATGAGAATTGTTTTTTGTTCGTTTTTTTTTTTTGTTGCATTGTGACATTAATTTCATGATAGTATTCTCATATTCACTTTACTGCAATTCACAAATGAATATTAATAATAACCAATTAAAAATGGGTTTAACTAAAATTTGAGGAAAATAATATCACATTGCAAAAAAAGTCAATACTTTCTTTAATCATGCAAAATCTAACTTATTTATTTCGTATGGATTTGGGGTGAAATATTAATTTTAAAAAAAGGTCCTGACCTTAATTAGGTTTCTTTTGTGGACAATACAATACATTTGTAAAATTTTGATTCTGGGGTAAATGGTGACCTGGAAATGTTTTTGTGAGACTGGAAGTAGTTTAAAATAAAAAAAAGTGTAAAGAATATATTGTAAAGCATGCATGCTAATTGTAATACTCAGATATTGCAAGACCAATATATTATTTCTGCCTCATGGTAAAATCGATTCCATGTATATCTGTGTTTTCCACACCAGAGTTGGTGTGAGTTAAAAAATAAAAATCTCCCATTATACCTCCCCCGCTCTGACATGGTGTCTCTCGTCCTCTGTGTTTCTGGTGGGAGGTAAAGTAAACTCTGGCGCTCGTTTGAAGTGTGCGAGTCGCTCAGCGTTCACCAGCTGGCCATACTGGGAGCGCTGGGTTACCGGGGTGACATAGCCGTAAGAGGAAGAACTCGCTCTATCTCGTATGCCAGGAGAGCACAATATTAGTGTACACACTCACTGGAGAGCTCTCTACCTCCCACCCGTCCCACACACTCATTGCAGCTGCTCTTACACATATGGCTGATCATACTTCCAGCATAACTAATGAGCCCGTTTAGTGAATACTCATTACAGCTTGTCATTTCTGCATCACTGTTGATAATGCAAATAGTCCCCTGGAGGACTGTGACCTCCAGACACCCAAAAATCAATCATGCTATTGCTTACTAGGGCATTGCGACGTCTATATTGTGTCTCAGGATAGAAATCATTTCCAGTTTCCTCCTAAATATTGCAGATCATTTTTTTAACTGTGGAAAAAGTCTTGGATGATTTATGGATCAGCTGGTTTCAGATTTTACATATTCAGTGTTGTTTTGGGGTTGTATTATCTTTTGTTGCATACATTTCTTGATGCTTGTTGAGGGTATGTCATCTAATATGTCCATTATGTAATCGAATTGGATGACTTCTACCAAGTGAGAGATGAATTTACACCAGCATATAGTAGATTTTATTGGACCAAACAATTTTTAACGTGATTTTTTCTTATGGGGTATAATGCTATTTCATGCATTCTGACTTATTTACACAGTTAGATTTGACTTTTATGCGAATTATGGCCAAAAAACAAAAACAAACAAAAAACGCGTTGGACGTATGAGTGAGTATTTCTGTGCGAAATACTTAGAACTGAAACAGAAAAACGAGATATTTACTTTAGGACACAAGAACGGTAAAATATTAATCTGCAATCAATTATTACAAGTATAAAAATGATCTTTTTTACATGACAATTGAGCTGACATATTCTCATTCACCTTTTAATTAACAGTATAAAACAGTAACTGACATGAATGATCCTATCTCCTTTTGTAAGTCGTCATGCTAATGAAACAAAATGCACGTCGTGCTCCCATTAAAAGCAAGTTGCCCCTTGTATGTATTGCACACAACAATATTCTTGGTTCGTAGTTTTGTGAAACTTTCCCTTACTTTGCTAAATCAGATTCATTTGCATTCTGTCATAATTTGCGCTATTTTCTTCTACCACAATAGTTTTTGTAAGGGCTGCATTAAGGGGAACGCAGACCGGACGCGAAGCTCAGCGCCGTGCGGCGCCGCACAACATCGTTAAAATTCGAAAACATTATTTTCAATGAGTGTACGCACACCGGTGGCGGCATTCGGCGCCTGTCTGCGGCGACTAGGAAGTTGTTCAATATCCTTCCGTGCCACAGAGTGCCATTTCAAAGTTTTATATTAAATTTATATTATAAATTTATAATTTATATGAGACGCAACTCTGAGACGCAACTCTGAGACGCAACTCTGAGACGCAACTCTGAGACGCAACTCTGAGACGCAACTCTGAGACGCAACTCTGAGACGCAACTCTGCGACACAACTCTGAGACACAACTCTGAGACACAACTCTGAGACACAACTCTGAGACACAACTCTGAGACACAACCCTGAGACACAACCCTGAGACACAACTCTGCGACACAACTCTGCGACACAACTCTGCGACACAACTCTGAGACACAACTCTGCGTCACAACTCTGCGACACAACTCTGCGACACAACTCTGAGACACAACTCTGAGACACAACTCTGCGACACAACTCTGCGACACAAGGCTGAGCTTCGCGTCTGGTGCGATGCCCTTTACACCCTAGCGCTACAGCGCAGTAGCGGTCAAATCGCGATATTGTAGGTCCTTACATTAGGTCACGTGAGAACAAACGACTACTCGACAACAAAGATATTTGTCGTAAATTTTTTATTGTCGACTTTGTCGAAATGTCGACTAATCTTTTCAGCCCTAACTAAAAGGCATTTTAATTGATAAAATAAAAAGTTAATTAGATTTGTATGCTTCAAGTTTTCATAATTTAAAGGCCTTCAAATATAATACAGTAGGGTTAATGGGTGATATTTCTATTCTAAATAAACAGTTGAATTTTTAATAGATACACTTGATAAAACCCATGCCAATGATGATTAATAACGGTCACTGGTGCGGAGAATGGATTCCCTCCTCTTTTCTAAAAGCCTATCATGAGTCTCTGATCAATAGATCTGATTTATCCTCCTGTTCTTGGATTGAGAGCTATAGCTCTTTCCCCTCCAGTCAGCATCATCTGATGCCTGTCTGGACGGTTTTGCTGTCAGAGCCATTAAAGTTGAAATAAATCTTTGTCCTAATGAGTGGGTGTGCCCGTGGCGCTTATTCATTGCGAGTTGGAGACGAGCTGTCTGTCATATCTATAGCCCTCCCATGGGAATAGACGCTTTAATGCAAGCATGCATTTCTGTATCCTATTTTTCCAAACCAGAAAGCCCAAGAAACCCAACGTTAAATGGTGTTTACATTCCAGTGTGAAGGGAGGGAGTGTATCTTTATTTCAGAGTTGGGACTCTGGAGAATGTAGCTTTGTGCAAGGAGTTACTGGAGGGTCGCTGCATCGACACGTGTTTTTTCCCAGGCTTGGAATGCCGTGTTCAAAGGTGTGGGGTTAGTTCATGCTAATCCCCCACTCATGACTTTCCACCATCATTCTCACAGCGCATGTACAGTGCACATCCCTGTACCATGCTAATGCATTCCTGTAGCTTTAACTGTACAGCGTGCCATTAGCAACACCAACATTTCAATGCATGGCCTGATCAAACGTATACCTTAAATGCAAAGTCACTTTGCTGAATAAAAGCATCTGCCAAATGTAATTCAGACCCAAAGCGTTTAATTAAGCCTGCACAAAAATTGCAAAACTTGTGATTTAAGATCTGTGCTTGGTGTAGGACCACGGTTAACTAACTACTACTAAAAAACATTTTTGTTAATTGAAATAAAGCCAAAGTAAAATATGAATATATTCATATTTTAAATATGATGGTTTTCTATATTGGCGAGAAGTTAGAGTACAACTGTGAAATTTCATACTTAAATATAATTTTTACTAATAAACTAATACTGATGTTTTAATTTATTCATTTTCAAATGTTGAACCTTAGAGCTTTTATTTTGGCGATAAAAAGCAGGGAGCCGGTAAAGCACTGTGTATACTTCAATTCGGCGTCCGGACGTGTCTCGCGTAGTCTTGTCCGCACGGCTTTCAAAGTATACTCAACCGCGGATGAGCACGGATGGCTGAGTTCAACACGTGCGTCGGATCTCAAAAATTAGGCTGCACGCGGACAAAGTGTGCAGACGCCCGCTTACCCTCCTAACGACGCAAATCACATTACACGGATGGTGCGCGAACGTGGACGGCCGATGTATACTTTGGACAAGTCTTTTCTATTGTTGCGCAACAGCCAGTTTATAATTGCTTCTCATTAAAAGTTAGGAAAGTTTGTGTGGAGCAGCACTTAATGTGAACAGAGACGCTCTTGACCTGCTCGCATGTAAAATAACACTGAAACATACAGTCCATGTACTTGTTTAATAAAACCACAGCAATTCCCATCAAATCCCGATTAATTGGAGCTCAGTTAAATGGACTCAAAACATGCTAAAAAAACATTTGTATAGCAACACCCTGGCAACCATTTACTTTACAAAAGGCCTAGCAAGCTTTACATGCAGAACGAACACTAAAACCTGATAGAAAACATCTTTTCTCAGCAGAATAGCTGTTTATAGCTTCTTCTGAATGCCCTTTTATTTATTTAGCAGATATAAATAGATGCAGCTACGCTGGATTTTACGACGCTGTCGGTGTCATGGAACACATTGTAATGCTACAGTTCAGTTACCTGTCAGAGTCGTACGTTTCAATTTATGTGATGGACCGCAAGTAACAAGCAAATTGGCAAGATGCTGAACCAAATTGCATGTGATGGCTTCAAATGGCTGTTAATACGAGCTCTAAAGTGCTAGTTAAGAGCGTCTCCTGACTCATTCTTTCCAGCGCGCTGTTTATACTATTAGAATTCTTTACGAATGCAGAATAACACTTCAGTGCTCCAGTGACCCCACACCGTTCCCAGAATGCAAATCCAGTGAGTCACAGATTGGCCGCCGTATGACAAGCCTCTGCAGCACCAGCAGAGGAGGAGTGGGTGAGCCGAAGATGAAGAGAGAGAGATAGAAAGGCATTTTTGTGTATGAAAAAAATCTACCTCTGTATCCACACCCTGTGCCCTGTGGAATGTGAACATTGTGCGGGGGAGAGACACAGTGGCTTCAGTCATCGCATGGTTTGTAACACACACACACACACAGCCCACGAGTATGTGTGTGTGTGTGTGTTTGAGGGTGATGAAGTCAGAGGAGTGCAATCTTTACCCGCAGCGGCTCCCCTGTGTTTTCAGTGAAAGTGTTTGACTTGTCGTCCATCTTTCCCTGAGGTCTCAGTATGTAGTATGCATTGCCTCATGACCCCTTGCCCCTCACACTAAACATGCCTGTTTTTCTTGCTCTCTTACAAATTACAAATAATTAGGTCAGCATGATTTTGTCATAATTGATTCAGGCTTTTAGTATGATCAAAGTTCGACTTGACATAGATAAGCATTCTTTACTGTAACCAAATGATTTATGAAAGGGATGCACCGTAATTCCAGCCGCCCAAAATGATCGGTTCACACCATAAGAAATCATGCTTTTGTTGAGTGGTGCTTGCAGTTTAAAACAAATGCAATGAGAAAGAAAATAAATGATCATCAACTCAACATTAGCATACATGCAACCAATTTGATCAAATATACACCAGTCTTAGGGTGTTTTCACCCTTGGGGCCCTATTTTAACAATCTAAGCACATGGTCTAAAGCGTACGGCGCAAGTGCTATTAGGGCGTTTCCGAATCCATTTTTACTAGATTACAGACAGAGAAAATGGTCGGTATGTCTGGCGCATGGTCCAAAAGAGCTGTACCTTGTCTCTTGGGTGTGTTTTGGGCATAACGTGCAATACACCAATCAAAGTATCATCTCCCATTCCCTTTAAAAGCCAGTTGTGCTTGCACCTTGGTGGATTTACTATTTACAATAGCGCAACTTGCGAAAAGACTGAACACTTCTCCAGAGAGGAATCCTTTTATTTTTAATATTTAAAAATGTTTGTGTGCTGCTGTGTGTCCCTGTGTGTTTAATAAGCAGAGTGTATGTTACTAACGGACTCATTAAATAACAAAAAATACTGCACTATTAACTTTTTTGCAGGTTTTGTTGGTCAATGGCAGTCGTTTTTAGTTCCTCAAAATAGAAAACGTGCCAAAAATGCGCCTGAACACACAGACCACAGTCTGTGTTTTCAGACCAGACTCCCATGGGTGCAACAATGGGCGCAAATGCATTTGCTAATTAAACAACATAGTGCTGGACGTGAAAATGATAACTATGTTGGGCTGAAACTTGCAAAAAATACTTGTATTGTGCTGGGTGTATGATAGGGCACTTGGTCCTTTTCAGGGGTCTGAGTGCAGTTCACATGATTTTTGGCCAATGTGTGAAAGACTCCAAACAATCTCAGACTCCTTTAAAGCGAACCGAACTAAGACCATCTCAGGAAGTGGTCTGAGTATGGTTTGCAAAAAAAAGTCCATTGCAAAGACAAATCAGTCCTCATTTGATTTTTCCATTCGTGATTTTTCAAATCGGTACAAATCGGCTATTCATCATACACTTGTTTACTGTAAATTCAGCTGCTTTTAAACGGTGTAAAAGAGACGTGGCTAGGCGCCTTGCAATTTAAGTTTTTTGATATACGGTTTTATGAGCGCATGCACAGAAATGCAGTCTGCTCATTAATTTAATTTCTTCCAGATCATTTCCATAATGACCAATGCAATCTACCCATTAACATCTGGTTTAAGACATGCTTTTCTTGGGCGGTAACTAATGACACAAACATCAGTAAATTGACAAGCTTAGTAAATCACCTTACGTGATTCATTTAAATATTCTCATAAATTTTGCGCCTGAAAGGGAAACTCCTACAAATGCATATGCAATAAGGTAAAACGCAAAAATAACCCTGTACACGCCTTTTTAGCGCTAATTTATTACTGCGTGTCTTTTGTAAATCCTGACAGTATTTTTTTCTTAAAAGCCAAAAGAGGGTTTGTGCTGGTGCAAGCTGTTAGTAAATCTGGCCCTTAGAGTTAAGCTCATTTCACAGATCATTTCATTTGTAGCAATGTAATTTTACAAAATAATAATAATCTTTACAAAGAAATATCTTAGTTAGTGGTTGGCAAATATCTTGGTTGGCACATTCAACATAAATTTTGGAGGCCATAGGGTCAGCCATCAAACACTGAACTGGACAAGTTTCGAAAAGCAACAGTATGAACACGAAGATTCCTATTTAAATGGCCTAAAAAGGATCTGAGTCCATTTTTAGGGACAGTGTGAACACTAAACATTAAGAGAACTGGGGTCTTTTTCACTTGGTTCACCTCTTGGTCCACTAAAAGGAGTCTGAGTTCGTAAAAAAAAAAAAGAGGATTCAAGTGTGAAAACACCCGTAGGCTTGTGAGACTCGTCCAGGTAGAGCAGTGATAATGACTTCTTAAATGTTAGTCATGTGATCTTTGTGAGTTGAGCTTGGTGCTGTAATGACTCGCTCTGAGGCTGACTCATGCTCGTGGTTTAGCAGGGTATTGCTGGCTAGTCATGACCTCCCTCATTACGTGGGGTGATAATTGCCCAAACATGCAGTAGGAATGATTGAATCTCGACGTGCCGCTGCTAATCTGTTTCGTACGGAGAGCCAGAGATGGTGTGTGCTCTGGGGAGTTTGTCATAGGCGTTTTGACTTGAAGTTTGCAGTGGGTCTCATGATGAGTGCAGTTATAATTTAACACACTATTAAATCTCATTCGCAGTTGTGCAAACTTGCCTAATCATTGAATGTTTTCTTAAGCGTTAAACTGATGGAATGTGAGGAGTACGTGTGCTGTGGTCACATGACCTCCACATACCTGGGCAGGTGGGACGCATTCGAGCTGGTGCCGGGTTTTGTCGGTTAAATTCCCGCCACGCTACGCCCTACATACTTCACTCATTAAATATAGAAGAAATACTGAGCACTGCAGTGCTGACTGTTAATTTTGCATAAAGGAGGTGTGACGTATAACAAGGTTCCAGACTCAGAAGATTAACTTTTGAAGCCTGAGCGAGTGTAAGAGTTTTAGTGTGTGTGTTTGGCTTTCTAAATCAATTGCACCATGTATAATGAGTGATAATGTGAGTGAGCGAGTGGTTTGTTTCCTGCAGGAAGATGAACTGTAAACTAGAGCAGAGCTTTACTGGAGCTCATGAATTATTCACGTTTCATCCTCACGAGTGGCGATAATGAACTGAGCTTTAGGTCATGTTGCAAATTCTTACATAAAAGCATCTATTGCCTTTTTTTTTATTGAGCCACAACATTAACTTTGCTATAAATGCTTATAGTTTTGGGGCATTCTTTTCATCATTCATGTTGTCCGCTCTTTGACGGATTGTTTTTGCTCCTCTTTTGTAAATTGATTTGGGTAAAGTATTTACTAAATGTTTAAAGTTATCAGGCTTTTTAGGCCTTTTACACCAGTTTTCATCAATCCGATTATAAATGGGTGATGCTAAATACAGGTGTAAACAGGGTCTAAAATGTTTTGATCGTCCACTTTCAATCACTTCAAGAGTTAGCCAACAACACATTGGACCGGATGGCTTTCGTAGTGTAGACGTTCATGTGGTCGAATGCGTTCGCGAACAGCCACAAAAGACCGTCTGCTCTCCGCCTAATGAGTAAACATTATGGGAAGCCCACTAGCCAGACAGGATTTAAACTTTGTCGACTGAAGACCTAAGTTTTGTTTGAAGACAAAAAATGTACCAAGCACCATTCCTGATTTCTTATTCATTATGTAAATTGCACAAGCTTATTTCATCCATTACAGCGAAAGATCTGAAAAAGCCCACACATTTACCTGCCCATTACCCCTCCCTCTAAAAAATCAGGACAGAAGTGGTTGAAAGTGGACAAAAGAGATGGGTTAAAACACCAGGTGTAAACGGGAATGTCTCCCTCATCTACTTGGGATCGAATCAACCAAAATGCATCGTAATATCAGATTTAAAACAGGGCCTTTTTTAAAGATGTTGTTGCATTTAGTCCAGTAGTTTTTGAATGCAAGAGCACGCCTTAGTAAAAGCCTCCCAAGAAATGCATCTGTTGAATCCCTGAACCTGAAACGAGCTTAATTACACAGTTGGGTTTCACACACATCCATATATCACTTAATTAAGTAGCTGTGGTGCATGACCCCTGAAATACAGACTCGCAGGATATGCCACGATGAAAGATACTAAACCAGACGCATGTTATTGATCGCAGAAAGAGAAAGCTGGGGCAAAAAAGCAGCAAGGTCAAGTGCATAACACAAAAAACAAATCAGATGAACATGTGAAGGAAAACAAACAGCTGGTATGATCTGGGACGTGTTTCTCAATGTTTATGTAAATGAAGTGTGTGCATGAATAATAAACAGGCCGTGGGACTCGGGTCAAAACCCAGGCTTACACTTGTTTTAAATCATCTACACTGGTGAAATTGTTTAATTTAATTTGAAACATTTTTCACTCAGGAATTATTATTAATTTCACAATTACAAAGAAACTGCAAGCAACTTTGAATTAGATGTCAAATTTTAAAGTAGAAAGAGTGAAATATCTGATATATATGCATCTCTGAAGACTGTAGGGCTTAACAATGCCAGTGACGTGGAGGAAGGGCTCTGTGCTTCATTCACTGAACATTACAGAATATGCATGATAACAAAGTGAGTTCCTAAGTTTGTTGTCTGTTTTTGCCTCCACAGGAAGCTGATCTCTCTCCCTCAAGCACGCAGGCATGTTGGAAGTGCGATGTTGAGCTGTGACGGCAGTGTGTGTCGGTGAGACAAGCAGAACTGTTGATGGCTGGATGTAGGTGAGCATTGGAGCGCTCTCTGCTGGAGGATTACAGTAAATGCACATCTACACAAATGGGACAGATCGATGTTTTGGCTTTACCAACCTCTTAATAAACTACAGCATTGCAAACACAAGACTGTGTGATGTTTCTGAAATGTGTTTATGTGTCTCTCTGCACATCTTTTCTTTTGCGCAGGGGTCAAATGGTGTGTTAAAGGCGCCATGGGGAGCTGTTGTAGCTGTCCCGATAAAGATATCATCCCTGACAACCATCACAACAAATTTAAGGTGAGCAATGGTCTTGAGCTGTCAGTCTGTCACACACGTACTGCAGTGAACAGATTCCATGTGTTACAGAGGGTTAAGGTCTTATATTTCTTACAAACAAAATCATTAAATGCTCTAATAAGAAATTAAATCAGCTCTTGTGTTCTCAGAGGATCAGACACTGTTCCTACTTTATCCAAGATGCCTCTGCGTGTGTGTGGAAGAACATCTGTGTTAACTAATGCCAGTTTCTTACTATGCCATATGCATGTACTATCAGGCAAAAGTTCGGACAGTTTAGACTCGTCGTTCTAAAATATGAAGTAGGAAAATTAAAAATAATCCAAAACTGTGAAATAACATGGGAATTAGGTAGTGATTAAAAATGATAACCTAAACTTTCATTTTCATTTCATGGGGTGTAACAATATATCATGTCCCAATATATCGAAATAAAAAGTGCAACAATGTGCAGTTTTAGTTTCAGTATGACATACTATATATAATGTTGAATATGTATATTGCCATGGGGGGATATTTGTTTGTCCTGATAATGCCAAATTTCTTATGTTTCCAGTAAAAAGTGGTCTACAATATTTTCAACATATCTAGTCAGTGACAAAGTGCAATCATATTCATCTAAAATAATTCTATATTTTCAGCTTCAGAATCATGAATATGCATTGGGTTACCAGCACCAAATCCAAGCCATTTATTGCATATATTTCCTATATTTCCACCCCAATGTAATAGCAAATTTCGCATTTTTATCAACAGTACATTTATTTGTAAACCTTTTACTTTGTCTTTAAATATCGGATTAATTTCGTATTCAGTAGCGTGATATGTAATGACATTAGATTATCGTGACACGCCTTTCATTTATTTACTTTTTTATAATAAAAGACTTACAGTTTAGAAGTGTTCAGATGCTGAAGGTGGTGTGTGTGTGTGTGTGTTTATAGGTTATAAACGTGGATGATGATGGTAATGAGCTAGGCTCGGGCGTGATGGAGTTAACGGAGGAAGAGCTCATTCTGCACACGCGCAAACGAGACGCCGTTAAGTGGCCCTACCTCTGCCTGCGTCGATATGGCTACGACTCCAACCTCTTCTCCTTTGAGAGCGGACGGCGCTGCCAAACCGGTCAAGGTGAGACTCATGAGCTAACTTGGTCCACATTTACACTGCATAATTTAAGTGGCCCAATTCTGATGTTTTTCCTGCAATGTGACTCAGATCGGATATGATATGGATTCCGTTATTCTCAGATTGATTTGAGGCCTCATTCATATGCGAAAATAAATCGGATATGAATCAGATACATGCATTTGCGCATCCGCTTGAGAGATCGGATATTCCCCTGACAATGCATGTTATACATCATTGAAAAAAGTGACTTTTTGAAACATTTTGAGATATAGATATATCTGTAACAAATCAATCATCTCTAGTTTACTTGCAGAGTATTGATTTTGTTCGTTTGTGTTAAATAAGAGGCGATCTGGAGCAGAAATGTGTTGCTTTTGTAGAGTCCTGTTGTGGAGACTCTTCGTTCCAGTGAAATCACAAAATAAAATGCACACAAACATGTCCCTGCTTTTGATATAAAATTACTGATAAACACATTTGGTTTTAATGAGGGGGGAAAAAAACTATATGAACGCAGAACCAATCAAATATAGTAAAAAAATCGGAATTGGGCATCAAGACCTGGAGTGTAAATGCGACCTTAGTCTCTCTCCATTGGATCTGCTTTTACTGTATGACTGATGTGTGTTGCTAAATTCATTCTTCACTCTTCAGGGATATTCGCATTCAAATGTGCACGAGCCGAGGAGATCTTTAACATGCTGCAGGACATCATGCACAACAACAGCATCAGTGTTGTGGAGGAACCAGTGCTGGAGCCTGAGATTCCAGTGACGCCACACACTCCCACCAGTAAGAAGAGACACACTTCTAGCCCTCATATTCAAATTGGACTATCTTACTAACTCCTCGATCGCTCTCTCTACAGCTCCAGGTTACCAGGTCCCAACAGTAGCTAATGGAATCAGCCGTTACCCGTCTTTTGGTGACGCGTCCTCACGCCCTTCGAGTCGCCATCCTTCAGTGGGCAGCACGAGGTTACCATCAGTAGGGGAGGAATCAACACACCCACTGCTGCTCAATGATGAAACGGTATGCAGACGCAATGTAGTGTCTACCCTAAAATGCATACCTCGGGTCGTTAGCATTCATTACCCTCCTCCTCATTCATTTTTTAATGTCAGACATCAACCTTCTTAGTATTCCTTAATCAATCCTTTTTAAACAATATAACAAGAACATTTCTTTTCTTTTTTTGCACAATGATGAATCATAATGACAAAATAGGGTGGAATACACCTTTATTCCATAATGGGGCTATGTCTGATATGCAATGATGAAGTGACGTTTCACTCATAGTTACCTCTGACAGAACACAAAACATATCCGAAACATATAAAAAATATTTATTATCTGCCAAACTTGAAATGGCTCAAGAATTTACTGCAGAGAGCAAGTACTGAACACAATAAAATATTAGTGTCACTGTCACTTGATGATGGATGTGCTCAAGAAGCTATAAATAAGTGATCAAAATATTGATTTTGAAGACGTTAAAGATTAGTTTTGAGAATAATCGTGAAGTCGCGAGTATGAGATGCTGAATGTACTGGTAAACAAGCTCTGACGAGTACATATGATGATTGTATAAAACATCTGCTCAAACTGAACCCTTCAAAGCTCCAAAAGGTAACAAAATGTTTTATTTTATTCTTCTGTAATTGTTACTCTAACATCAGGAGTTTATATATATTATTGCGACAGGTAGCGATCTATCCATGTTAAATATATCTGGGTCGCTAATGATGCGAATATGTAAGAATATTTGGTGAAACATTCATGCATTTAAGGGTTAAAAATATTGATACTGAAATATCTAAAACACTTCCAATACTCATTTTCCGCAGAATACACACGATACCAGCTGCACTTTCCCGCTCCCTCATCTCTCTGTCAGCAAGTGTACACACAAACCCACCTCTCCTCACTCACTCGTTTCATTTGCCCTGGATGAATATTGTTGAATTGATTAATTGTCGCTTTCCGCGGGTGAAACACCGATTGAGCAATTACACGACATACGTAAGTTGTAATGTATCCTCAACATACCTTAAGATATTAATTCATCTTTAGGAAGAGATAATCGCGTTCACTTGTGCACTGCCGCTTGAACTGACGCGCCTTTAACTTACAGCGATCAGTCACGTCACATTAAAGAGCGTCAAACGGGCATTTATTGTTTGAATTTCATGATAAAATGGACTGAATACCTAAAATGTTCATGTGGGAACTCGAATTGAAGTATGTTCGGCACTTAAAACAAGCTGACTTTTGACTGTTAACGATTGCATTTGGAACCGTTCGGTACACATGGGCTCCGAACAGAAAGCCCTGTACCAAAACAGTTCGTACATATATGGCACTTTAGGAGTTGGTTTTGTGCGTACAAGCACTCCTCACATTTATAAGAAAACATTATGAGAAAAAATCAAAGCTCTAGTTCATATTTTTCTTTTCCTAATGAATG
Organism: Pseudorasbora parva; assembly: GCF_024679245.1. Taxonomy (NCBI): domain Eukaryota; kingdom Metazoa; phylum Chordata; class Actinopteri; order Cypriniformes; family Gobionidae; genus Pseudorasbora; species Pseudorasbora parva. Next base: position 39,309,417 of record NC_090191.1, read on the forward strand.
TACTGTCTGTGCAGGTGCACACTTACGTCAACACGACGGGTCTACAAGAGGAACGGCGCTGTCGTAGCAGTGGCCACGCCCCTCTGGAGCTCCGGACGTCCAATCCAGAGAGTGCACTCCCAACAGCGGCCGATGACATTGAGCCGCACGTGGTTTTGGAGTCAGAGGGTGTGAAGTTTGTTTTAGGCCCTACGCCTGTCCAGAGACAGATGCTGCTCAAGGAGAGACCGCAAGAGGACGCAGGAGTGGCCGGCTCTAGTGCAGATAACGCCACTTCTCCTGCAAAGACTGTGAATGGGAGCACTCCTGCGACAGACTGTGACACCGGTTATGATAGCGACGAGCGCAAGGAGACGCCCCACGAGCAGCAAAATGGAGTCGCACCTCCTGTCAGCTCTGGAGCGAGACGTATCAGACCTCCTGTGCCGCTTCCCGACGCCCACAACGCCAACAACTCAGCCCAACGGCGGACTGCGCTGCTTAACTACGAGAACCTGCCGGCGCTGCCGCCCGTTTGGGAGACACGAAAACCCAACAATGAGGACGATCTCAAGTCGCCCTCTCTGAACGGCTTCTATTCCCTCGATCCCCAACACAACTACGTTAACACGGAGAACGTCACGGTGCCGCTCAGCGCGCACAAACTCCACTGCTCCAGCACTCAGCCCACCGTTTTCAGCTTTGACGTCCGAAGGCTCGGGGTGGGCGACCCCCTCCGGCAGCTCAACTACATTGAGGTGGAGATGGACAAAATGTCGGACTCCAGTGGGCCTCACACCCCAAAAACACCCACCACACCCCTACCCCCCACCCCCACACGCCGAACAGAGCTGTACGCTGTCATCGATATCGAGCGCACAGCTGCCATGTCCAGCCTGCAGAAAGCACAGCCACGGGATGACGGCACATCTAGGAAAACTCGACACAACAGCACCGACCTGCCCATGTGACCCGACCAGCACTGATCCAGCAACCCAGTCGGTTTACTCCTCACAGAATGCATGAGTTTATCTCACGAAAACCTGTCAGGTCACATTTCACTGAGAAATCTGAAGAAGTAAATAAATAATCACATTTAATCACAAATACACTGCAAAAAAATGCTTTTCTTACTTAGTATTTTTGTCTTGTTTCTATTCAAAATCACTAAAAATTCTTACATAAAGAAACATTTACTAGACAAGTAAAAATTATTGTCTTGTTTTGGGAAAAATCAACTCAAATTTAAGAGCGATTTTCCATAAAATAAGTAAAATAATCTGCCAGTGGGGTAAGCAAAATAATGCTGTTTTAAGACTATTTTTCTTACCCCACTGGCAGATTATTTTGCTTATTTTAAGCAAAAACTCTTTTAATTTTTTGTTATTTTTTCACAAAACAAGACAATTACTTTTGCTTGTCTAGTAAATACTTCTTGTTGTAAGAATTCTTAGATGTTTGGACTAAAAGCAAGACAAAAATACTAAGTATGAAAAGCACTTTTTTGCAGTGTATACACATTAATGATGTTCTAATGCTAAGTAAGGCAGCATTTATTTGATCAAAAATACAGTACTTTTTTAATATATATAATATTGCAATTTAAAATAACTTTTTTCAATGTGAATATGTTAAAATGAATTGCTGTGATGCAAAGCTGAGTTTTCAGCATCATTACAGAGTCACATGATCCTTCAGAAATCATTCTAAGATGCTGATTTGCTGCTTAAGAAACAAAATCAAAAGCAGTTTTCAACATTGATAATAGCAAAAAACATTGTTAATATTTGAGCGATGATAAATGGTTATAATTAAGCACCAAATTATTGGAATGATTTCTGAATGATCATGTGACACTGAAGACTGGAGAGATGCTGAAAATTCAGCTTCAATTAAAGGAAAAAAGTCACATTTTAAATTATATTCAAATAGAAATTGTAATATCTCAGAATAAATGGTTTAGAGGTTTATAATTTTTGTCAAAACCAGCATTAATTGAACTCTAAAGTTGTTCAAATCATAATTTAGTCATTTTATGAGTTATCATAGGCAATGAAGTTGTTTAAAGATTTTCAGATTTTTTCCCCAACTGCTGATTCCAATGATTATTATTATTTTTTTTAGAAGAATTTAAACAGTATTAATAAGTATAATTAGAGTTGATCTCCCACTCCTCCTCATAAACCCGAGTAAGACTTTATTGGCTGATAATGAGCTAAACGTGCGTGGAAATAATGTCACATTTCAGAATATCTTCTGAAATGGTTTGGTAAAACAACCTTAATTTTCGTAATGCTAAATGTACATTTCTTTTGATTTGGGATGAAATATGACCTGGGCGTGAGGTTTTGTGAGATTCACTCAGTTTAAGTATACGTACTCTATTGTTTTGTGATGATCTGTGGCGGAAGAACGCAGGTCTGAAACAGGTACAGATGAGGAAACACTAAATCTTTTACCAGACCTCATTCACCAATGCTGTGATGTTTTTCTCTCCTTTTCAAAAATATCCAAGTGTTCAAGATACGTCTTTTTTTGTGGTTACTTTGTCGATGTGAGTCACTCATTTTGCACTTGAGAGCAATAAAAGATGCTCGCTACGGTATTCTAGAATCACATGGTTCACTGCAGTCACTTTAAACACTCGCTCCCACTCCACAGCCCTTCTGCTAGCGTGATCCCAAATGAGAGCGCGAGAGTGTGTGCGTGTGTGTTTTTAGCTGTACTCTCGCGTCTGTCGACCAAAGACACGCTTCGCTGCTCCGCAAGGATAGACTCCAGTGTGTCTGAGCGCCTCTTTTCATTCTCCTGGCTCTCAGTTGCTGAGAAACCCTGAAATTTGACGAGTGTTTGGCGCTACAGGTGGTTTAAAAGAGTTTTCAGGTGGTTTTAAGGTTTAATATATATATATTTTATATACTGATTTTATCTGCTTCCAATTTAGGCCGATTATTGAAATAAAATTGTTTGTGTGTACTGTGTATATATATATATATATATATATATATATATATATATATATATATATATATATATATATATATACACACAAACAATTTTATTTCAATAATCGGCCTAAATTGGAAGCAGATAAAATCAGACAAACTCAAACATGTTTCTTAAAAATAATAATATTAATAATTTTAATTTTTTTCCTTTATAGATTTTTTTTCTTCAATTATTGGTCAGCAATGGAAGTAGATAAAACTGGCTTTACACTCTAAAAAAAGCTGAATTAAAAACAACCCAAATTGGGTTTAAAATGGACAAACCCAGCGAAATCGGTTGTTTTAACCCAGCTGTTGGGTTAAATGTTTGCTTAAAACAACCCAATCACTGGGTTAAAACAACCTAATTGTTAGGTTTGTCCATTTTAAACCCAATTTGGGTTGTTTTTTTACTTAGGCTATATATGCACTCTAAAAAATGCTATGTGACACATTACACACATTTAAATATTACATTTTACACAAATTTTTTTTTTTTTTTTTAAAGATTCAATGTAATTTTTTTAAACATCAGGAAAAAAAAAAGAAAAGAAAAAAACTAGACTCATAATATAAAAGCAACTATCAGAAATTGAAGCAGTGCGTCCCTCACAAACACTCGGATGTATTGGTGTGAGATTTGTGTGAGACGCTCATCACTATTTCACAAGCACATCAGTGTTATAATCCGTGCAGTGTGATCGAACACTAACACACTTTAGGTCATCTCATGCATCACGCTGTTTTCAGAAGGACCTGGAGGGTTGTGCGGTGCTGCAAATGTGTGTCTTAGTGGCAAACGTGATTGTATCGCTTGTCTGAATGCACTCGAATGTTCTTAAGGGTTTCCAAACAAAAGACTAATCTGTTTACGGCGAGTGGAGCAGGTGGAGGACTGCTAGACATGCGGTTTATGTAAAGTTTCTATTGTAAAGTTTATTGCATTATTATCATGCTATTTTCTACCTTTTTGAGAGTGTGTGCAAATATTGGAACGTTCACATGTACAAAATGACATTCAGTAGGTTTAGCAACAAATGAGTGCTAATGAAATAACCGTATAAATCAAGATCATTTGCCAAATCTGAGGAACTGAATGATTGTCAGGATCTTTCAGGAAAGATTGTGTGTGTGTGTGTGTGTGTGTGTGTGTGTGTGTGTGTGCGCGTGCGCGTGTGCGTAAGAGAGAGAGGTTACATTCCTATGCGAGTATTTCACAATTACGGACGTTGTACTGAAACTAGTTTTGATATTTGCATTTGATATATTGGGTATTGATATCAGTTTAGTTTTTTTTGTTTTTATAACTTAGTTACTTAAAAATTACATCTATTACTTTGCCATCAGTGCCAACTCTATTTTTGTAGCATGGCAAAAAAATCATTAAAAAAACACAAAATGAAAAATGTCTCCATCAGTTTCATCTCAAATACTGAAATTCAAGATGTGCATTGGAACAACTTTCTTTTAATGCTTTTTATCAACAGAATTGTCTGATTTATGTGAAAATATCAATATAAAGACACCATCTCTCTCTTCTGGGATGGAGTTTATATTTACACATTCATTACAGATGTACACAAAATCTTCTCGCGTAAACTGAGTCTAAATGACAAAAACAGCAAGCCAAAGCAAAGGCTCATGATTACGAGTTCAGTGCTGAACTTTGAGGAGAAGCTGTGGATAGTTTCAGCGCTGACCACCAGAGGGCAGTATCACACACCAGATCAAACTTGAAGTGTCTGTTTTATGATTATGGTTTACATGTGTTATCAAGCATTGGTCTATTTTGCTTTTCTTCCAGACTAGTGAAAAGAAAACATCCCAAATACACATTTAAGTGTTTATTTTATTACACTTGGTCTATTATAATTAAAATCTATAGGGTTTAGTTATACATATCTTTAAATTGGTGAGTTTGAGTCAGAAATCTCAACTTCAGCTGCTTTACATTCACCAAACTTAACAGTTTTATTCCCATCTATATTCTGTATACACACACGAACACACACACACACACGCACACACACACATACACACACACACACAGATCAGGCATTACATTATGACCACTGACAGGTGAAGTGAATAACACTGATTATCTCTTCATCACAGCACCTGTTAGTGGGTGGGATATATTAGGCAGCAAGTGAACATTTTGTCCTCAAAGTTGATGTGTTAGAAAATGGGTGGTCAGTATCTATCAAAAGTGCTCCAAGGCAGGAACAGTGGAGAACCGGCCACAGGGTCATGGGCGGCCAAGGCTCATTGATGACCGTGGGGAGCGAAGGCTGGCCCGTGTGGTCCGATCAAACAGACGAGCTACTGGAGCTCAAATTGCTCAAGAAGTTAATGCTGGTTCTGATAGAAAGGTGTCAGAATACACAGAGCATCTCAGTTTGTTGCGTATGGGGCGACATAGCCACAGACCAGTCAGGGTGCCCATGCTGACCCCTGACCCCGCCGAAAGCACCAACAGTGGCACGTGAGCATCAGAACTGGACCACGGAGCAATGGAAGAAGGTGGTCTGGTCTGATAGTCCATCACATGGATTGCTGGCTGGGGAAAACATGGCCCCTGGATGCACTATAGGAAGTAGGCAAGCCAGCTGAGGTATTGTGATGTGCCCTGCCACGAAGAAAAAATGGTTCAGGAATGGTTTGAGGAGCACAACGAGTTTGAGTTTTTGAGATTGACTTGGATTCCAAATTCCCCAGATCTCAATCCAATCGAGCATCTGTGGGATGTGCAGAACAAACAAGTCTGATCCATGGGGACCCCACCGCACAACTTACAGGGCTTAAAGGATCTGCTACTAACATCTTGGTGCCAGATACCACAGCACACCTTCAGGGGTCTATAGTGGAGTCTATGCCTCGATAGGTCAGGGCTGTTTTGGCAGCAAAAGGGGGACCAACACAATATTAGGATATATATATATTATGATATATTATTCCTTATATATTATATATATATATATATATATATATATATATATATATATATATATATATATATATATATATATATATATATATATATATATATAGCTGATTTAGCATTTTATTCCTTAAATACACAGACTGTGGAAAGTATTTTCTCATTTATGGCTTAATAAAAAACTACATTAACAAGTCATCAACAAAATTAAGCAAGAATTATAAACCTGGTATTATCTAATTTTCAGTTTTCTGTTCTGGAAATTGTATGCAAATTATTGCATGTTTAATTAGGTGCTGTATTTACATATTTAAACATAACATTTCAGCAAACTTGTGATACAGAACAATTGCCTTAATGTGATTAATCCACCGGAAAGTTTAATTATGGTCTCATTTTTTAACATTAGCTAATGCGTTAACAAACTAACAATGAAAAATGTTCATGTTAGTTCACAGGGCATTAATTTATGTTAACACAACTTTTGATCTTAAAATGTAGTAAATATTAACATGAATTAAGATTAATAAATGCTGTAGAATAATTAGTCATTGTTAGTTCTATAACTAATGTTAACAAATTAAACTTTGTTGTATGTGTTACCAAACATTACCATTATTATTATTAAAGTGCCTCTACTATGCTTTTTTAAAAGGTTCCTCATTTTGCTTTGCTTTGAGTGTCCTATAACAGGTTTACATGTGTAAGAATAAAAAACAACACTTTCATTTCACTTACATTGGTCAGATGACCCAGTCTTTTGTGATTGATCTACTCTGCTCTGATTGGTCAGATGACCCAGTCTTTTGTGATTGATCTACTCTGCTCTGATTGGTCAGGTGACCCTATCTGTTGTGATTGATCTACTCTGCTCTGATTGGTCAGATGACCCAATCTGTTGTGATTGGTTAATCGCTTGCAGCATGGGCCGGAAAAAACCAAATGCCATTACTGTTCTCTAAATTTTAGCTCCTGATCTTCCTCAGCACTTGATACACAGTGTTACAAACAGTAAAAATGGCGTCGGTTTCACCGTATGAATTCACAGCAAGAACCAAACTTTGAAGACCTTTTACATTCACAAACAGATATATTACACACTGTATAAAACGTTATAATACATTTTTAAATGATCTTAACTGTAGCACTTTGAGATTTGTTCCAAATGTAAAGTGCAATACAAATAAAATGTATTATTAATATTATTATTATTATTATTTAAGTAATAGTAATATATGCAGAGGTGGACAAAGTACACAACTTCATTACCTGAGTAAAAGTCAAAGTACTACTGGTCAAATATTACTCCGTTACAAGTGAAAGTACAAGTGAAACGGATTTTTGCTTGAGTAAAAGTACAGAAGTATTTGTTGTTAAAAGTACTTAAGTGTCAAAAGTACGTTTCCTTTTTTATGTCAACACATTCATTTATTATTGTTGTATAAATGCACACTGTCATCATGGTTTAAGCCAGTCAGTGATGCTCCATCCGACATACTAGCATACGACTAACTTAAACTCATTTAAATACTTGTAGAAAACGTATAAAGCTCTTTATAAAGCTACTGTCACTTTAAGGCCGAATGCACGGATCCAATACACTGATACACATCTGATATTCTCCAACTGTTTAATTTAACTTAAAACATTTATAATGGGTTGCTATCATGGCTATCAAAATCCAGTGTTCTGTATTTTGCGTACGTGAGTTTTTGTTGTAGGTGGCTATTGTAGATGGCTATAAAAAATAAATAAATAAATAAATAAAAATTGTGCACTGTGCTAATTAATTGAGATTTCTTACAGCTCTTACAGGTTGTTGGCCTTGTCTGTTTCGTTGCTTCTATTGCTCTCCCCTTTTTTGTAAGTCGCTTTGGATAAAAGCGTCTGCTAAATGATTAAATGTAAATGTAAGACATAATCAACTTTGTTTATGTGAATACTTGCCAAAATGAACCGTCTTCTTCCATTTTGCTATAAACTGATCAAGTTCAAAACATGCTGTGAAACCACTGAACCTCACGAGACTCCACAGGAGTGATTCCTGAAAGGCTTTCTGCAAAAACCCAAACACCTTTTAAAGAAGAAAAGAAACCTCGTGGTTCCATCCCAAAGAGGCATGAAATCGCTCTCACGGACATTCTCCTGGACCGTTCCCACCTGGTGGAATGACCTGCCGATCTCAATTCGTGCTGCCGAGTCTGTAGCCATTTTTAAAAAACATCTTAAGACACATCTTTTCCAATTGCACTTGACCAATACAGAATAGCACTTACTGATCACCACAGCAACGACCAAAAAGCGCACATTCCTGGATCATCTCTACGTCTCTCATCCGGATTTGTGCCTTCAGGCGGGTGTGTTACATAGTTATCATAACTATCAGAATCCAGTGTTCTGTATTTTGCGTGCGTGAGTTTTTGCTGTCGATGGCTATTGCTGCGCGTTTAGCTAGAATGCCATTCAAAACCAACCCATTGGGCCACTGAATCCGCATTAACGACAACAGTTGGGGCATCAGCCTTAGTCCTAATGGGTTGTTATCATAGCTATCCAAATCCAGTGTTCGGCATTTTGCGTACGTGAGTTTTTGTTGTAGATGTCTATTTAAAAAAAAAAAAAAAAAAAAAAAAAAATTGTGTACTGTGCTAATTATTTGAGATTTCTTACAGCTCTTACAGGTTGTTGGCCTTGTCTGTTTCGTTGCTTCTATTACTCTCCCCTTTTTTGTAAGTCGCTTTGGATCAAAGCGTCTGCTAAATGATTAAATGTTAAATGTTAAAAAAATCATCCACTGACTTTCAAAGCTGCTACAGAAACGACTTTCGACTTCGAGGACCTTGATAGAAATGTAATGGAGTAAAAAGTACGATATTTGTCTTTCAAATGTAGTGAAGTTTAAGTCATACGTTTCCAGAAAATATAATACTCAAGTAAAGTACAAAGACTCGAAAAGTTTACTTAAGTACAGTACTCGAGTAAATGAGCTACTGTCCACCTCTGCATCTGGAAAACAAACATAACAGAGGCACTTTAAATGCAACATAGTCCAGGCCTTCAAATGAAAATCTGATGGCAACAGAACCTTTCTGTACCAACAGTAATGATGTCAAGCTCAAAGGCACATGATACAGGTCAGATCAGAGAGCATCATGGGAGGCTGTAAGCAGAGCTCATTATTATCTGTGCTGACGGTTAGTTACTCACACTGGGTGATCGATGCTCAGCTCTGATGAGGTTTGCTGCATCTTCTTTGATTTTGTCAGAACTATCTTGAGAAGACGACCCAAGCCCGTTTACCGTTAATACGTTTGATCTGATCTCAGAGAGGTGAGTTCAGATTCACATTGCTCACAAACGAATCTGTGTCGGCCGTTTGACTGGCAGTTCGATTTGTCTCTCGTCTCAGAAACACCGAACACGCCCTTTCTGCTCTCAGGACCTCAGTGTCTGTCACCTGGCAACCATCCTGTTGCTTAGATACAACCTGCCTCTCCTTACTTCCTCAGGATCAAACGGCTCCGAGTCGAGAGAACCGATGCGCACGAGTGACGCTGGACACACACGTCAAGCAACGTGCCAGAATACACACGCAAAGCTCCGGCCGTGACGACACACTCAAGGTTCTTGCACAAATCAGATTATTAATTACTGCTCACAGTTTGACTATAGAAGCATCAAACTTTGGCCTGTAACTCGTTTCTCCTTTGGTTTAGAAACACATCCCTCACATCACTCTTAGAACAAAAGGTTCTAAAAAGAACCTTAAAAGGTTCTATCAGAGCTACATATTTGGAACCCCTAAACGTATAGAACCCTTTTTAACTGCCAAAAGGGTTCTTTCTTGTCATTATAGAACCGTTTAGAATAAAAGGTTCTTTGGAGTTGACTCTAAATGCTTTTTTTAAATTACAGCATAAAAGGTTTTTTGGTGTTGAACTCCAAAGAACCTTTTGTGCTAAAAAGGTTTTATTATGACAAGAAAGAACCATTTTGTCAGTTAAAAAGGGTTCTATAAAGAAACTTTTAGGGGTTCCAAATACAAAGCGCTGATAGGACCTTTTAAGGTTCTATATAGAACCTTTTCCTCTAAGAGTGATGTGCTTCAGAACATGCACAAATATCTCGGAACCCACCAGAAGTGATGCGATCATTCCGAGTGTTCTGTGACATCATATCTGATGAAAGCATTTCAAATAGGTTCTGTATAAAAGGGATAATTCCCACATATTCTGTCATCAATTACTCACCCTCAAGTTGTTCTGAGTTTCTTTGCTCGATTGAACACAAAATAGGAGATTTTGAAGAACCTAACAGATGCTGGTCCCCATTGACTTCCAAACTACAGGAGGAAGAAAAAAAATCTACTGAAGTCAATGGGGACCAGAAACTCTTTGGTTACTAATGTTCTTCAAAATCTCTAAAGAAAAAAAAAAAAGGTAATTGTGACTTTTTTAACGTTGCAATTGCAAGAAAAAGTCAATGGAAACTTGTTGATGGAAATTTGAAACTCACATTTCTGACTATATAACTCGCAATTGAGAGAGAAAAAAAAGTCTGAATTACAAGATGTTAACTCACAGCAATTGTGAGATAAAAAGTCAGAAATATCTTTTAAAATGTTTTATTCTGTGGCAAATAAAAAGCTCCAAAAAACTCAGATTTGTGAGATTATATATATTAAAAAAAACTATAACAAAAACTATTTCCTTTTTTATTTGCAGGTTTGTGTTACAATTCTGACTTTTTCCCTCATAATGAGTTTATATCCCACAATTCTGAGAAACAAGCCGTTTGTAAAAGCAGAATTGTGAGTTATAAAGTCAGAATTGCATGAAATAAAGTCCATTTTTTTATGTATTTAGACTTTATAATTACAATTGCAAGAAAAAGTCAGAATTGCGAGATAGAAAGTCACAATTACCTTTTTTATTGTGGAGGAAACTAGCTTCCATAAATTAATCATGAATATTAAAATATCTTTGAAGTTAATGAACTTTTTCAACGTTTTTGAAAAGCCTTTTCTTACTCTACAAATGTATGTACTTATTTAGGCTACTTTATTGTGCAACACAGGAAACATTACAATAATAAAACAGTAAATAAATACCTAAACATAATATTTATTTTTATGGTTATAGAATGATGCTGTAATGCAAATATTGGAGCTTCTGGAGTGTTTGCATTTTTGTCCAGACATGAGACATGTTAGTCACTATATTTTGAGAAGGATCCAGTGAAGTGGTGTTTCTAAGTTGTTTTCAAACTTCACAGTTAATCTCGCTCATAATGTTAGTGATTTAACCATCAATAGCAGCCAGCAACCGGTTCAAAGCAATCAAACTTATGATTTCTCTCTGGAGGACGATAACATAAGCAACAGCGATTCAGTAAATTCACACACTTTTGGCAACTACAAAGCAAGGTTTTGGTGATCAAAACATCTTTTAAATTGAACCAGCAACTTCTTAAACCTGGTGAAATCGCTGCAACACACACTCGAGGCCTGCTGAGATTCATGACGCTCACGGTGTTGTTTTAATGAAGCTTTACGTGAGCTGAATGAACGATAATCTTTGTGTTTCTCACACAGAAGTGTGTTATCAGCCGTCCGGCAGCCCAAGGACATTTGCTTTGATGAAACGCTCTTCCTCTCCGCACAATGTCAGCCGGTATCAGGAGGCACGTTTGATAGACTGATCATATACTCGCGCTGTAAAGTTTGGCTCCTGTGATGATCGATGGAAGCCCATTATAAGCCCGATTCGGCCTGCGAGCCCAGATCATTTGCATACAAATAGTGTTCCTCAACAGAGATGAATGAGACCCGTGTCCAGACGCCCAGCCAACCCGACGAGAGCAGACCTTCATGAAGGTTAAGAAGAGAGGTCTAAACTTGCTCAATCAGGGGGTGTAAATACACATCTGACACATTTCAGCTTCATCTCCTGTCTGTGGGGTGTAAACAGCGTCAGAATGGTACTGTTTTATGTGCTCTGCTCATACAGAGCTGACTACATTCATCCCATTTTCAAGGCTCTATATGTGATTTTCACAGCTGGAGGTCGCTTATACAAAAAATTGCTTAATGACGCCTTGATTTCGTGGAATCATGGGAGTTGTCATCTTCACCTCTACAACCAAGGGAAAATGCCGACAGGAGTCGGGCAGAAATCATGTTCATGGATGTGCTAATTTACGAAAGATTTATTAACACTACTATAGTATGAAGCAGGGTAAGAGAACGAGACCGCTGAAGAGACAAATGCGACACGGCTGGAGAGCCGTGTTTGTTCTGCCGCAGACGAGCGCTTCCGCTTCTTGCTTTCGCTTCTTGCTTGCTTTCGCTCATGCGTATGTGAATACAGCGCTGTTTTTATCATATTAGATACATCTGAGTGTGTTGAAAGTTATGTTATAATGATACTTGACGTTCACTTGGCGACTATATGAGACACTTGTTCACACTGCAGTGAGCTAGATCAATATTAGCCATGGTAAAACGTGGTAGGCGCTTGTAAATCAAATAAACCAGATTTAAACAATAAGACTAACTGTGTTGAGCTGGAGAATAATGATTCGTTTTCTGTCGATGAATGTATACAAACCTCCTAATAACCTGCACCTGCCTAATAAAACACATAGTATATTAAAGTGTCTCAAAATAAAACCGAAACATGCCAACCGGAAATCATGGGTAATGCAGGTATAATTTCACTGATAGGCAACATTCAGATGTGCACGATCCACACAAAAACTATTCAAAAATGTAGAGAGGAACACACACAGTTTACTTTGGCCCAATTTTAATGCACAATTTACAATTTCAGAAGGCACTGTAAAATAATAAAAAAGTTTATACAAAAATTGTGTAATCGTTTATTCAGGGTGTGTTCACACTTATAGATCGGTTTGCTTGGTTTGTTTGGTCCTGACCAACAAACCCCCAAAACATTTAGTCCTAATCCATTTTGCGTACAGATTGGCATTATTAACAACGAACTTAATGATACCGAACCTAAAGGCACAGGGATATGTTTACAACCTGACTGGTCAGCTTTTATGATGTATATTTCGCAATGAAACTTACCGAACATCCAAACCAATGCTGTGTTCTAGGTTAAATAAAGCGTATCAAATGTGTTAGGAGTCAAAACAGCGACAGGAATCCCTCCGTCACACACACAAACCAAGATCTGCAGCGTGGACATGCTGTTGTGATGCCTGTACCGAACTGTGATGGGAAACACGCAACTATGATGAGAAGGCAGGTATGCTTGAGAACACTCATATTTTCGTCGAAACCAAGCGGCAACCTCCCGCGATCTCTCTTGAAGCCAATACGGAAGTAATGTAAACTGTAATTCCTTAACTGGCCACTAGATGCAGGCTCCAGAAGGGAGCAGAATCGCATTGAGCCCCATGTTAAAATTCTCAACTTTAAAGCAGAAAAAAACATGTTTACAGCCTGGTACAAATTGTGGTTTTGGCTTATAAGGCTAATTTTGATCTTCATGACAACTCTGAGGGGGGTGAATTTTTTTATAACTCATTCGTTTCCGTTATATTAAGCCTTAAGGTTCTGCATAATTAAGGGCGTGGTTACAAGTGGATAGCCATTTATCCGCCGTCTATAGTTATTGCGTCACCTCAGCTCCGCGCACATCCCGCCTTTTTGCCCATTTTCTGTTATCCGGGAGTGACACGCGTTGACTCGCTCGCAAGATGGCAACGCCCAGCTCGCCCATACTTTAAGCTTCAGAACGGCTTATCAGAATCCTATGGGTGACGTCACGGACACTACGTCCATATTTTTTTACAGTCTATGGTCGAAACGCACAAGAGTTTGTTTGGAAATGGGAACAGACCCATCTTTTCAGTGGTTTTGGTACCTTGGTCTTGGATTATTTGGTGCGCACCAGGGTTCAAATGGCAGTGTTACACTCATTGAAACAAACCGCCCAAACAGAGAAATCGCACCAGGGTTCGTTTTAATCGAACCAAACATGCCAACCCTTAAAGGGATAGCGCACCCAAAAATTTAAATTATGCAATTAATTACTGAACCTCATGTCGTTCCAAACCCGTAAGACTTTGTTCATTATTTGATGAAATCTGAGATCTTTATCCATCCATTGACAGCAATTCAACTACCAAGCCCCAGAAAGGCAGTAAAGACTTTAGACTTTCTGTGTCCACCAAAGCGTTTTTTTTTTTTTGTCAATTGTTTTCAATGGGAGCGCTGCGTTTTTTAAAACGGCAGGAGCGTAACGAACCGCTGAGAGTCCTGCATTTTTCACCGGTCGCCAAGAGTTAAAGAAGGAATAGGTAAAACGCCGAGCTCATCACTGTTACTTTTTACCAACAGAGGAGGGGAGAGACAAATACAACACCGACCAAACGCCACATTCTGCATGACAACAGATGACAACAATAAGCGTAATAACAGAACTAAATAGAGTAGTGCAGGTAAGATATCACATTGTAGGCCAAAATGCAGAAAAGGCTACAAGTATTATACGGTTAAATGTCAAAATAACTCCAATATCATAGAGTTGTGTGGGACGGGGGCAAATTAGGTGGAATCTGCTGTGATGTCACAATCATGGTAGATTGTGGTTTATGCGTCTGCCTGAAATAAACATGTTGAGTACACTCGCACACACTCAGCCAAAATCAAGGGGTCAAGGGTCTGTCCAATTAAACTTGTCTCATCCACTTGATGAAGCTGAGTGAACTTCAAAATGGCGGTGGGGATTCCCACGAGGGCAAGGGCATAGGGAAGTTTGGGAGTGCATGTCTAAAAGTGGAGTTAAATGCAGCTCCAACAAATTATGTTTTTTATTAAACAAGGTCCAGGAGGAGCATAATCAAATAATTGACACAGGTGGAGAGTACTCAGCTAATCAACCAAAGAGGTGTATATATACGGAGCTGTCTTGCCACCATTTTGTTGACAGTTTATCAGCATCCCTCCACCACCCCTTCTCCACATTTTGCTCTTTTTAGTTCTAAACCACTTACATATGGGGGGTACTCTGGGTTCGGGCCGAAGTCCGAGCTCGAAGCCCTCCCCCCAGACAACAGGCCATATAGACATTTAAATGTACTCTCTATAAATTATATGTAAGTGTGAACTCGTGAAGGTCAAATATGTGCCAAAATATATATTTTTTTACACATTCAAGCATTAAAACCTATTCTAGTATAGCCCAAAAACAAAAACAAGGCATAATAGGTCATCTGTAATCGTGCTAGCCAGAAGACAACTTGATTTGGCGCTTTAAACAACAGTAAACGCTGACCGATGGGAGGAAGCCCAACTCGCTCGCCTTCTCTCTTTCCGCCCGCTTCTTTTAATAGCCTGCTATTTTTAGCCCTGCCGGGGGAGCGAGGGGGTTTTCCTCCATCGCTTATCAAACGCGAGCAGACGTGGGATGGATTTCCGCCGGAGAGAATACTCGTTTCTGACATCACGCGTCCGGCTTCGGCTCTGGTGTCTCCGATGAGGTTTTATCCCAAATTAAAATCTCTGAAATGGCTTTGTTCTTCTGAGCAGGCTGAGGGCGCTTTAAGTCTCCGGGCGGCTTTGCATACTCTAAACTCCACTAGAGAGAAGCTGCATAATTAAAAGGGAGCAGAATTATAAATATGTGTTTCTTCAGAGCATGTTTGGGGGATTTAGCACACGTGTGTTTACAACACCACCGTATAAGAGAAGAGATGGTCTGCGAATGGCATCATTGAGGGTGATATATGGTTCCTATGGCAACAGATGGAGGCCTGTGTGTTGCGATACCTTGAACATGTTTAAAAGAGGAAGGAGGAAGCGGAACCCTAAAGCAGCTTGTTGGATTTCACAGTCGATCAAAACATGCATTTCATCATGCATCACGTCTCTTTCCTGGTATGCTGTGTGGGAATGAGTGTGATTTCTACATGATCACGTTTACACCTGGCTTAGGATCAGGTTCAGCTGATTTGGGCGGAAACTGTTAATGCAGTCCAAAACTGATTGCTGTATGAAATTAGACACCCTTCCCTTGGACATGTAAGGCTTACTGGAGACACAATTGAGATGGATCTACACCGTTGGGTTTGAACTTTTGACTCAAACACTCCTTTAATGCCTTCATCATTCTGGAGAGTTTAAAGTCTCCTCTGCTGTGGGAGAAAAGAGGATGAGGAGCGAGAGACAGCGCGATTATCTCGGGCTTACGTAGTCCGAGCACAATCCAGGCTCAAAACACTCCTGACTGAGTATTTGATCCCTCTCTTTATTTTCTCCTCTTTCTTGCTGTCCCATGTGTGTGTGTGTGTGTGTGTGTGTGTGTGTGTGTGTGTGTGTGTGTGTGTGTGTGTGTGTGTGTGTGTGTGTGTGTGTGTGTGTGTGTGTGTGTGTGTGTGTGTGTGTGTGTGTGTGTTTGGGAGAGAGAGAGTCTGGAACCGTACTTTCATTTTTCAAGTAAATTGCCTGTAATCTGCGCGGCTCATGTGTTAAACATTAATTGGTTCATTAGTGAAACGCTTGCGAGCTGAAATGACAGATTAATTCTCTCTGATCCAGTCGAGCGAAACACTCCAGGATCCTGTGTGTCTGTGAACGTATGCTGAATATGTGAGCTTCACTGAGGTCCTGTCCCAAATGTCCTCCTAAACCCTCACGGTCTTCCTCTGAGTCTGCACCTTCACGACTTTCACTTTCCTCTGCATAGCTCACAGGCCCTGTCCCAAATGGCACACTTCATGTGCACTTTTGGTCTGTTGGACTTACAATGGCCGCTGCATGCACGTACACAAGGCCGTAGGGTGTCCTATTCGTCATTTGAGCTTAAAGAAGGGTGCTCGTGAGCGTCCCGTTTGCGGCAGCTATGCGCACTCGATGCACACTTTAGCTGAGCCCGCAAATGAGCTACACAGAGGACTTCTACCCGGCAGTCAAAGCGGCATTACTTCATGAAAGTGCGGACTCAGAGGAAGACCGTGAGGGTGCCATTTGGGACAGGGCCGGCAGAAGTGTGCATCGAGGGCGCATAGCAGCTGTTCTGTGTCCAAGCACATTAATAGAGAGGTGAAGGGATGTGGTAAAAAAAAGTGTACAAGCAATAGGGATAACTGCACCCTGGAGATGATCGTGAAACAAATTCAAAAATGTGGGGGAGATTCACAAAGATTGGACTGCAGCTGCAGTCAGTGCTTCAAGAACCACTATGCAAAGACATCGTCAGATGCGTCTCGCCTCAAAAAGGACTGCTATGTGGTCCAAAGTTATGTTCCTAATGAAAGTAAATTTTGCATTTCCATTTGGAAATCAGGGTCCCAGAGTCTGGAAGAAGAGAGGAGAGGCACACAATCCACGCTGCTTGAGGTCCAGTGTAAAGTAATAAATGCAGTCATAAACATTACTAATTACAGCCATAAAAACAAACTATACTATGCTTATTCTACAATGTTGACCACATGCAATTCAAGTGGTTTAACATATTTTTAATTTCTATATTGTCTCATGGATGTTCAAAAGAGTGTAACAGATGTGTATTTTAGCCATTTTCTTTTTATTGAGTTGCATGGATGTTTGCTAGGCTTTCATTATGTATATTTACAGTAAACATCCTCTATTTCAAAAAGCACGGCACCGATGAGGTATGTAGACAAATAAGCCCAAATGTTCCGATAGACAAACTCATGATTATCTAATCAGCGTCAGCGTGTCGTGCAGAGACTCGAGTCTCACGGAGAGATTTCATTAGTAAATATTTGAAGAAACGCCACCCTGTAGATTCCTCCAGCGCGTGTGTACATTACTCAGAAGGAACGGCGCGCGCTTCAGTCTCGGCAGCATTAGTATGCGAGTGCACTTCCCATATCAGCAGCTGGAGTAACGTATCCTGCCTGCCACTGAGGTATCCGACATTAAAAAAGTCTTAAAAAGTCTTCAATAATGCAGAGCACTCTGTCTCAGAGCGAGAAGTGGAAAATCCAAAGTGACAAATTATGTAAAGTAACACACATGGAGCTTTTTTTAGCTTTGACTGACTGCGTCACTATGGCAACCGACCGCCATAATCGGCCATGACTTATAGCGTGAAACTATCCATTCATACAGTTTTTAATGTGATATGGGACATATGTATGCATTTTCACACATACATAGTGTGCTGCATAGCTGCAGATCAGTCAGGTTGCCCAATGCTGACCCCTGTCCATCGCCGAAAGCACCAACAGTGGCACGTGAGCATCAGAACTGGACCACGGAGCAATTGAAGAAGGTGTCCTGGGCTGATGGTCTACATCACGTGGATGGCTGGGTGTGTGTGTGCGTTGTTTACCTGGGGAACACATGGCACTGACATGGGAAGACATGATGCACTATAGGAAGAAGGCAAGTCGGCGGCAGCAGTGTGATGCTTTTGGGCAATGATCCCCTGGGAAACCTTGGGTCCTGCCATCCATGTGGATGTTACTTTGAAATGATTTCACGTTACTGTGTTAAGCCTGATCAGTGTTTGGATATACACTCACCTAAAGGATTATTAGGAACACCTGTTCCATTTCTCATTAATGCAATTATCTAATCAGCCAATCCCATGGCAGTTGCTTCAATGCCTTTTAGGGGTGTGGTCCTGGTCAAGGCAATCTCCTGAACTCCAAACTGAATGTCAGAATGGGACAGAAAGGCGATTTAAGCAATTTTGAGCGTGGCATGGTTGTTGGTGCCAGACGGGCCGGTCTGACTATTTCACAATCTGCTCAGTTAATGGGATTTTCACACACAAACATTATAGGGTTTACAAAGAATGGTGTGAAAAGGGAAAAACATCCAGTATGCAGCAGTCCTGTGGGCGAAAATGCCTTGTTGATGCTCGAGGTCAGAGTAGAATGGGCCGACTGATTCAAGCTGATAGAATAGCAACTTTGACTGAAATAACCACTCGTTACAACCGAGGTATGCAGCAAAGCATTTGTGAAGCCACAACACGCACAACCTTGAGACGGATGGGCTACAACAGCAGAAGGAGGAGCAAACCCAGTAGAACTTTACAAACACTACTGTATTTTGTCATGGAGTGGAGTTGTTATAGGTAAGAATGTAGTTATTTAAACCTTAAATATGCGATTTATATATAAACATAACACTTATTTGAATGTTGGTTCAGATGTTTTCAGGGACGTGAGCTCCAGGCCGTCGGCGCTCATGTTTCTGCCAAGAACAGCTTTATCTCGGCCAGTCCTTCTGGAATTTGCTGCTGGCTCTGATAGTGGTTAAACATGAGATATCATTTGTTTTGGGTACATCAAACTGGCAATCTTTGGTCTTATTCATCTGTTACTTGTTCCACAGTAAATTGATTTGGCTATGGGCAGAGCTAAGTTTCATAACTTTATATTTTGATTTAACTGAAATCATGTATGCTGTTTTTGTACGTCTGACTAATTTTTTTGCTTTTGTTTATTTCCTAATCTCATACTTTTATTATTGCTATATCGGTTTAATTATTGTTCTATTGAGATTTATGCATCAAGGCCTTCTGAGCAGCATGACTACAATTTTTTTTTGGACAGTTCATGATAATACCATGATATATAAAACATGTCCATCACCACCAAAGTAAAATGATAAACTCATATCATCTGTCGTGCATCATGCATACTGTGAGTCTGTTCAAGGTCAAGCTGCAAACTCTCAGATGGCACTGTACTGAACTCATTTAAAGTCAGTAACTCTGAGTGAATATGAATATATAACCGCTGACATGTTCTCCCTGAACAGGGAGATCTCAGCTCATTTAGTCCGCATTTCCAGAGGTTCTGGACGGCACGGCAGCAAATAACCACACTACCAAACATTCCCGTCAGTCAAAGGAAATATCCCACCAGCTTTGATATCCTGCCATTCCTCATATTTAAGCCCCTCGCTCATGATTAATCCATGAGGCAGAAACACAACATAAATACATTTTCAGGTGGAAGTCGACAAACTGTGCATAGTAATTAGGAATTGTGAGAACGTTGTTGCTGGAGTGATTTAGTTGGTCTTGTTTTCAGCTTGGAGAGGCATTATTCAGCTGTAGCACACTGACATTTAGCCTCTGGAATAAATATTTGCAATCACCTCAACGAGACCTCTACACCTGTGCTTTTATCAAAACACCACTCGTTCCTCATTCCAGACACACACTCGATACAGAACGGCAAAAATATACGGCGTGCGCACTGAAACTAACCTCTAGGGTTAATGCAGTGCTCACGATGAACACCAGCAGATGGAGGAAGGAAGATAAAAGATATTTTTATCAGTATTCAGTTTATTTAAGCATTTTGACAACATTAATATATATGTTGATATTTATGTATTTGTTGGTTTACATAAATGTTTTTTTCTTAAGATGAACTATTTAATTATGTTCATTGATATGCAATAAATGCATAACATACACAGTATATATATATCAGGTTTCCCAGCAGAACATTGCCCAAAGCATCACACTGCCTCCACTGGCTTGCCTTCTTCCATGCATCCTGGGGCCATGTGTTCCCCAGGTAAGCCACACACACTCACACACCCGGCCATCCACCCGACCAGGCCACCTTCTTCCATTGCTCTGTGGTCCAGTTCTGATGCTCACGTGCCACTGTTGGTGCTTTCGGCGGGGTCAGGGGTCAGCATGGGCACCCTGACTGGTCTGCGGCTATGCCGCCCCATACGCAACAAACTGAGATGCTCTGTGTATTCTGACACCTTTCTATCAGAACCAGCATTAACTTCTTGAGTAATTTGAGCTCCAGTAGCTCGTCTGTTTGATCGGACCACACGGGCCAGCCTTCGCTCCCCACGTGCATCAATGAGCCTTGGCCGCCCATGACCCTGTGGCCGGTTCTCCACTGTTCCTCTTGGAGCACTTTTGATAGATACTGACCACTGCAGACCGGGAACAGCCCACAAGAGCTGCAGTTTTGGAGATGCTCTGACCCAGTCGTCTAGCCGTCACAATTTGGCCCTTGTCAAACTCGCTCAAATCCTTACGCTTGCCCATTTC
The DNA here is from genome assembly GCF_024679245.1 of Pseudorasbora parva. Classification (NCBI taxonomy): domain Eukaryota; kingdom Metazoa; phylum Chordata; class Actinopteri; order Cypriniformes; family Gobionidae; genus Pseudorasbora; species Pseudorasbora parva. The sequence continues at coordinate 39,330,362 of NC_090191.1, forward strand.
TCCGGCTTCTAACACATCAACTTTCAGGACAAAATGTTCACTTGCTGCCTAATATATCCCACCCACTAACAGGTGCTGTGATTATATATATATATATATATATATATATATATATATATATGCAGCACAAACACATGAATCATTCAGTTTTTTAATGATTGAATAGAATGAACTGATTCTTTGAACTGATTCGCAGATTCACTGAGCGTATAATTGAACTGACTCTAATGATGCTTTTGCTACTGAAAGTTAAATTAAAAATGCTATCAATATATTTTTATGCAAGGCATGAGGCAAGGAATAATTTAAACTTACAAAAATCACTTTTTACTATTAAAATAATAATAAATATTCACAATATATATATAAAAGTTGCTTACAGAATGATTTCAAAGGTTCATAAAGCATCCAGTCAGGGAGATCGAGATGAAAAAAAGAGGTTTGTGCTCAATAATCATTGTGCCAGAATAATAACACTGATGAGCTCGAACGGTTCAGTCTCATAAACTCTCCGTATGACCTTCATCTCAATGACGACAGCAAGATGTGATCCTTCCTTTAACAGCTGATCCAGGATCAGCTTTGACCCTTAAGACACGACTGCAAAAGTGATTTTCTCATCGCTACATTTGCTGAATGGAGAGCCAGAAGGCTGCTGGGTCTGGAGACGACGACAGTACAGACGGCAATGAGTCGGATCGCTGTCGGCCCAGCAATTAAAAACCAATTATCATTGATATCACTTAGCCAACGGCAGGCGTATTTGAGGATACGCTAGGAGAACGCCTAGTCCTAGAGATCTGTAAAGTATAAAAATTCTCTAAAATTTGAACATCTGTTGTGGAGAAACTCTATTTGGAGTTGACGAGGTTTCATTATTTCAGCAGTTCTCCATGTTGAGCTGATGGATGGAAACAGCTTCACTAACAGGTGTTCCATCAGTTACATCCCTTTTTATATTTCCATCTCCATAGTAACCAGGCCACTTGCTTTACTAAGTACAATACAGAAGCCTTGAGAAGCTGCTAGTTCATTTTTTTATTCCACTGGCTGCACTGAAAAGACTGTAACCCCATAACTAAACTGAACTCATGAAGGTCAACACATACGCACACACTCTCAGGCTTTCCCTGGTTGTCATAGCACTCTGAGGAGTGTGTGTGTGTGTGTGTGTGTGTGTGTGTGTGTGTGTGTGTGTGTGTGTGTGTGTGTGTGTGAAGGACGCCGCTGAATCTGATGGAGACGTGTGCAGTGGAGGTCTCATTCTCTTGGTCATTATAGTCAAATGCAATTTAAACTAGCGTCAGTCTCCAGAATGTGTTTTTTAACGCCTCTGAATGACCTTAAAATGATTCACTGAATGGGGATTTGGTGTCTATTGTTTTGACATTATTGAAAACATATTCAATATGAATGTCCTTTTACAGACACCAATAATGATAATAAAGCAGCAGGACATCGACTAAAGTTATCTTTCTTGGTATTGTTAGTGTATTGTATTGTTAATGGTTCTGGGAACTTTTTAGCTATTCTACTGCTAGTTCGTTGCTAGGGTGTTGCTTTGCAGTTGCCATTCTCCTGCTAGGGTGTATTTATGTGGTTGCTAGGGTGTTGCTATGCAGTTGTTAGGGGTTCTGAAATGCTCTTTTGGCATGCTGCAATTCTCCTTTATAGGCTATGCAATTGTGAGGAATCCTGAAAGAACTTTTTGGCATGCTGCCATTCCCCTGCTAGTGCGTTGCTAGGGTGTTGCTATGCAGTTCCCATGTAATTGTTTGGGTTTCTTAGAACCTTTTGGCTCTGCTAGTGCATTGCTAGGTGGTTTCTCAGTTATTGTGCCTCAGTGCTCAGATCAAACTGTGCTTTGTAATCAAAACTCTAATATCTCAATATGTACATTTATCATCAGATGATCTGATCTGCTATCTACATTCATTCCATATCTCTGTAGCCCTACTGGATGACAACTATTGACTCATTTGTGTCTATTTTAGGAATTTCGGAGATGAAGGTGAAACTGAGCTGAAACTGATAAATATAAGAAGCATAATTAAAATAAGTTTGAGCAATCGAATCCTTCTCTGGGGGGTTGTAAATATTTGCTGTGTGATTTGTACACACTAATTATCGCAGCCCCTGAGACCCTCGACAGCAGAATTTTACAGGCCAACACCGAAGTGAACAAATGCAAATAAAGGCAGAAAACGCCTCAGACGGCTCAACACGCAGTCAGACTGAAAGTCACCCGTGTGCCTGAACTGGGATAGATCTGTGAGGACAGAAATAGTCTCGTGGACTGTCAGCAAGACTGATGACTTGGACCTGACGGACATACCCGGAAAACAGCCCGGAGGAAAACAGGTCATTCAGAGACCGACCACACACACACACACACACACACACACACACACACACACACACACACACACACACACACACACACACACACACACCTTATCCCTCATTTATGGCTCTTTCTCTGTTCTGGGTGAATATAATACATTTTCTGATTAATAGTGATGTGCATGATCTGAAATCAATTCTTAAAGTGATGGTCACTCTAAATAAAAGTCACTCTAAAATAAAATTTAAGTCATCATTTACTCACTCTGGTGTTTTTCTAATGTGCCATTCTTTCTTTTTCGGACACAAGAAAAAATAAAAAAATCTATATAATGGCAGTGAATAGCATCAATTGCTTTAAAAAAAAAAAAAAAAAATTATCACAGAATGACCGCAACACGTGCCATATATTTCAGATATTCTGGTGGTTTACAATATGTTATATTGGTGAAACACAAACTGAAATGTAATATATTATTTATCAAAAATCCTGACCTTGGCTGTTGACTTAATTTTCATTAAAAAGGTCAAGTGTGTAATTCTGCACCAAAAACGTTTTCCTAATTAATTTCGTAAAACATTCACAATTAACAATTGTTTTGCAGTCCCAATTCAAATTATTATCTGGCAATACTTAATTATTAAAACAGGTCAGTTGACATTATAACTTAAACACTCCACAAAAGCAATCAATATCAAATCCAGAGCTTGTGAATCAGTATTGAAACGTGAATCAGTGTTGTTACCCGTGTAGGATGTAGGTCTAAATTAAAATAAAATAAAACAGCCAACAGTCTAAAACATCAGCATAAACCATCTGCTGTTCTGATTTATAGTGTGTGTGTGTGAGACAGGTGTGTGTGCATCGCTGCATAAAGAGTGTTTATTTATCACTGATTCTGCCATCTGTTTAGCGATATTCTCCTCAAGCAGTGTAATCTCTCCCTTCAGCCTCTGACATTCATATATGTTACATTTTTCATGAATATTTCTTTCTGAGATTTAGTACCAAGTTCACGGTACTAAAACAGCCTCCACAGCCCAAAAAGAGCATTTATTGAGACTGAACTACAAACAAAACTCATTCGGAACAGACAGAAAAGGTATTTAAACACATTATCTCACATGTGAAGAGGCGTTTACACCGAAGTCTTAAAGGTACAGAAGCAAAAAAGAGATCTAATTTGGTTCAGAACTTTACTAAGATGCACCAATGTACCCTTGTGCTGTGTGCAAACTCACAGAGAGCGTTGAGATAACAGTGCTGCGCTCATGGAGTGATTCGTTTTGATTTGGTGTGTGTTGTGTGTGTGTTTAGAGAGTCTGTTATGGTAAGCCACAGTATCTTATCTCACATGCATTAATGGGCTTCGTCACGGCACTACGTGCTCAGAAAGCAAACAAATCCTTGGCTCGTACAAGCTCGTGCACGCTCTCTTTTCTAGCCCTGTGCTGACCAGTGTTAATTTGGACTTAGTTTTATTCATAGTCTTTTGACTAATTCTTATGCTATTTTAAAGGCTCCTAATTTTGTTTTGGAGTCTCCTAAGACAGATTAACATGCATAAAAAAAAAAAAAAAAGATTTATTAGGCTGCTGTCTTTACTTTAAGGCCGAATGCACAGATCCAATACACTGATCCACATCCAATATTCTCCCAACTGTTGTAGCGACTAGACCAATCAAACACACGATTTTTACACAATCTGTTTAATGATTTCCCCAGTGCATTTTGAGTATCATTACTGTTTGTATATTGTTTTATATTGTATGGTTTTATGCATGCTTGATGATAGAACTACTAGTTAATGTTAGCCCATGTAGCTGGTGTCTCCTATCTAAATATTCCTAATTTAAAGGAGTACTTCAGCGCTGGGAAGATGAATCTGTATTTAAACTGGGTCCTCAATGTAGTAGAAATGTGAAATTATTTTTTAATTTGGTGCCTTCTAGACTGAGAAAAGACAAAAAATGTATTTTTGTCTCATGGGCAGTGTTGCCACAGTTACTTTGAAAAAGTAATCTGATTACTGATTACTGATTACTCCTTTAAAAAGTAACTTAGTTACTTTACAGATTACTTGATTTTAAAAGTAACTAAGTTAGATTACAAGTTACTTTATTAGTTACATTCAGCAGTTGCCGACAACACTGCTGCCGCCTCAAAATAGAAATGACAACCGTTTTTGGCAACACACTTTATTGTATTTATGCCCGAGACTGACGGTCCCGACTTTTTTACGCCCCCTTTTTTAGGCTTCTCCTTCGTTTTATATTTATTTTAATAATTAAAATGAACAATGAGATGTGCTGGTGGAAACAACATGAGACCATGATAGCTTGCGCCACTGTCAAGATATGGCTCGCGCAGGGTTAAAGAGTCCGTTTCTTCAGTGCAGCTGCTAGAGTTATGGCCTTTTTACAACTGGTTCCTTCATTCGTTTTCTCTGACCAGGTATCTATCTGATTGCGTTATGACCAGGAGTAGGCCTAATGCCTTCCGAGAGTCTTTCCAGACGTATTTAATTCCGATCACTCAAACAAACCAATTCAGAAGGTGCATGAAAGCATTTCAAACTAAACCGGACAAATGTAAATATATCTGGTTGTTTAAACCACATGTGTAAATTTTACTCCTGGCAAATAATTAAAAAATAAATGTGTGAGAGCGTGTTATGTTGTAGTCAGATAGATATGATGGTGCTACTGCAACATCGCTGCAGATGAGTAAAGCAAGCCAACGCATATGGCCGTAAATGAAACTTTAAAATAAGTCACACAAAACACAATCATCTTCAATACAAAATAATGAGACTAATGATCTTACCAGTGCTTAGGTCGCTCTCTCTCTCTCTCATATTGCGATCATTGAATTTGAAATGGGCTGCTGAATAAAATGCTGGAATCTTTTGCTTTGATGTGAACTCCGTTAAATGAGCATATACCGCGGGAATTGAAGATCGGATTTATATTAATTTTGCTGAAGTGTAAGGTAGGCTATAAGACAACCTGCCTGTACTTTTTTTTTTTTGTTTGTTTAGATTGTGTAGCCCGTTTCGGGTTTTTTGAGCACCGTTGCGAGCATGTTGTGAGCAGTAGGCTAATCTATCAGCCTGCCTCAGCTCGTCAGAAATGCCTTTGTGGTGGTATAATAACTAGCCTACTTTGTTTTTAATGTCAAAGTAGTTATATTTCGTTTCGTTTATTTTTTAAGTTCATTTAGAAAAATGTTTGGAGCAATTTTTGTTTGTTAAATTAAAGTTTTAATTTTTTTATGTGACGACCCAGTGAGTTAACCGCATGTTTAATAGCCTAGTCTCTCAAACCAACTCTTGAATTGTCTTGCCTATATAAACTTTAATTTAACAAACAAAATTAGGATAATAAAAAACGAAACGAAAAATAACTACTTTGACATTAAAAACAAAACTGAACTATTTTAATGGCTGCAACAATGTAAAAAATAAAATAAATAAATAAAAAACACGGCTCCAGCCCTCGGGCTGAGAACTTTATTAAGCTGTCGGTTTTTACAAAGGAAAATGACTAAAATAGTAACTCACAGTGACTTGGATAAGTAACTTTAATCTGATTACTGGTTTGGAAATAGTAACGCGTTAGATTACTCGTTACTGGAAAAAAGTAGTCAGATTAGAGTAACGCGTTACTATGTAACGCGTTACTGGCATCACTGCTCATGGGGATGAAAGACTACAATTCCCAGAATGCTTCACTGCCCTATGAGGCCATTCCCAAAGCCACCAACTTGATTACAGTGACTTAGTTAGAGAAGACACTACAATTAAAAACTGAACGTGTGTGTTCAATATAATGAGTGAGTCGCCGCGCGAGTATCACAGCACTGAGCACTAACTGCAGGAGTCAGATAAATGAGCTGATGAGCTCTCGTGATGAGAGCTGAGGTAATCACGACTACACTCACGGCATACATTCACAGCGCGACTTCAGTCAGGTGTGTTTCAGTTCATGCCTTTGCAAGCTTAACTTTCATAGAAATTAATTTGAGAAGTTAGAAGAAATTACATTGCTCACCATAGCTCCATTTAAATGAGTGCCTGTAGCTGAGCTCTCCCTGCGAGCTGAGTCTCCCATCCCCCATGCGCAGATTCAAAACATGCGGAAATGGCTCCCTCTGCTGGCTGTAGTCTTTAGCCTTTGGGCAAACGTTCCTCCTATGATGCAAATATCGTCAATTTGCATCATAGGAGGAATTTTTCCAGAAAAAAAATGCATAAATCTCTTGTCTCAGGGGGATGTGAGGGGGGAAAACACAATCATTTGAATATACTCCAGGGTTTCTACTGATACAAAGACATATGCTAATCGCTGAAGTAAGCCTTTAATGACTCACAATTTGGTGGACATCAATTTGTTATAGATATTCCTATATATATATATATATATTCTATAGGAAAATATATATATAGATAGATAGATAGATAGATAGATAGATAGATAGATAGATAGATAGATAGATAGATAGATAGATAGATAGATAGATAGATAGATAGATAGATAGATAGATAGATAGATAGATAGATAGATAGATAGATAGATAGATAGATAGATAGATAGATAGATAGATAGATAGATAGATAGATAGATATAGATATATGAAGGAAGCAGTGAGAAGGAGATACACTCACAGACTGAATCTGGAAATGGCATCGTGAAACAAATAAAAGCTGGAAGCGTGTGACTGCATCCCTGTGTTTGCACAGAGAAACGTCGTGCAACAGCGGTTTCAGAGCATTAAACTCGTCCGCCCCCGATTCTCTCCGCTATAAAAAGAAGGTGTTAATGACAGAGAGAGAGGAGGCCGGGCAGATGGCGTCCTCCTCAGGCACGGCTCCTCCGTATGGTAGAGCTGAAAATGATGCCCGTTAGGGCGATCACAGTGATGAGAAACAGACACATACTGACCTTAAACCTATCAATGAAACTCAAATCTTATGTGTTGTGCTCCACTAATATGGATTTAGCCAATGATGATGTGCCAAAAGTTAGAGTTAGAGAATAGATGCAATAGAGTATAGACAAGAGTGCAGGAATACCGGCATAACATTATGACCGGTGAAGTGAATAACACTCATTTTCTCTTCATCACGGCATCTGTTAGAGGGTGGGATATATTAGGCAGCAAGTGAACATTTTGTCCTCAAAGTTGATGTGTTAGAAGCAGGAAAAATGTGAGTTTGACAAGGGACAAATTGTGATGGCTCGACGACTGGGTCAGAGCATCTCCAAAACAGTCTGCAGTGGTCAGTATCTATGAAAAGTGATCCAAGGAAGGAACATCTATCTATCTATGAGCAAAAAAAAAAAGAACTCCAAGAACTAAACTAAAATAATAAAATAAGATATGAAGGGGAAAATGCTAAATTTATGAGCAAAAATAAAATAAAAATGATGATGATGTTAAATTTGTGAGTTAATATTGAATCCATAATGACCATGATGTAACCTTTTTATAGCAGGCTGTATGTAACGGATCAAAAGAGGCTGATGTGATGCCAACTCAATCTGACCGTATGTTCCTGAGCTGCTGAGCTGACACACACGTGATCACTCACAGGCTGGACAGGGTGATTGTTAAGGCTGTTGGTGATGCTGTTCTCAGTGGTGCCATTTTCCCTTAAGGCCCCTCTTAAAAAACCCTTCAGACCCGACAAATGTGTGCGTGTTAAAGACGGACACCTAATCTTTAACAACTGCCTTTACAAATAGCATGCCATTGAGTGACGCACCTCTGTGTCTGACCTCACTGAATGTGTGACCCGTCCTGATCAGTGTGCTATCCATCATCTGACAGTGACACCTCTCTATTAGTCTATTCGTCATCTCACACATTTCCTTTTCTAGACACAGTGGTATCCTGGGCATGTATTGAATGAACATACACATATTAGTCAACAGATCAAGTCTAAATACCTGCAGTCATCTGCTAGTCCGCATGTCTGACCTAATGTATATAATGGATTCACATTAACATTAAACATGAACCCATCCTCAATCTAAACACAAGCGCTTTTCTTCTAACCACAAAAATCATATCATGTCATATGTCATATGTCATATGTCATATGTCATATGTCATGTCATGTCATGTCAGAAATCCCCACATGCACTTTAAAAAATGCTGGGTTAAAAACAACCCAAGTTGGGTTGAAAATGGACAAACCCAGAAATTGGGTTGTCTGAATGGGTCCATTCACTGGGACCCATTCAAACAACCTAATTTCTGGGTTTGTCCATTTTCAACCCAACTTGGGTTGTTTTTAACCCAGCATTTTTTAGAGTGTACCAGATTTAATTTAAACAAAATCAGTAAATATGAAAATAAAGACATGGCCTGCTGTGGAATTGGAGGTGGAATAATAAAGCTGATAATGATGAATAATAAAGCTGATTATACTAATAAATAGAAATGATCAATATCTGGGCAGTAGGACCCTTTAATACCACATTTAGCATATGCATACACAGCATATGTATTTATCATACATGTTTGCCTACCTACATTTACATTTCAGATGAGCATGTGGATTGGAATAATCTATGGATATGCAAATACTGCTCATGAATATGCAAATCGTCCAGGAAGGAAATGCCAGAGAAATAAAGGAAGTCCTTATGGAATCAGACCAAACACATTAGGAGTCATTTAACAGTGTTCTTACGTTAAATCCGCACGGATCTATCCGGCATCGCCATCTGTGATGACAAGATGACAGTCAGAACACAAACACGCAGACGCGCCAGCAGCCTGTAGATCTGTGCCACAGAGCCGAGAAATCCCTAACCGCTCCATGCACAATGCATTTGAAATAAATTAAATCTAAACGCAAGAGCATTGTGCTACATACTGAAAGCATTTTTTTTACTGGGTAACTCTTACAAACAACATATCTGGGCCATATTTTAAAATTAAATAAAAAATTATATTTGTGACAAAAAAATTCTCAATGTCACTGAAATAGGCTTTATTGTATTCATGCAAAATGTATACACACACACACACACACACACACACACACACACACACACACACACACACACACACACACACACACACACACACAGCCCTGACCCGACGAGGCGTGGACTCCACTAGACCCCTGAAGGTGTGTTGTGGTATTTGCCACCAACATGTTAGCAGCAAATCCTGTAAGTTGTGAGGTGGGCTCTCCATGGATGAGACTTGTTTGTTCAGCACATCCCACAGATGCTCGATTGGATTGAGATCTGGGGAATTTGGAGGCCAAGTCAACACCTTAAACTCATTTCTGTGCTCCTCAAACCATTACTGAACTATTTTTGCTTTGTGGCAGGAGCATTATCCTGCTGGAAGATCCACAGCCACCAGGGAATACCGTTTCCATGAAAGGGTGTACATGATCTGCAATAATGCTTAGGTACTCTGCGGTGCCTTATGGGCACCCTGACTGGTCAGCGGCTATGCCGCCCCATACACAACAAACTGAGACGCTCTGTGTATTCTGACACCTTTTCTATCAGAACCAGCATTAACTTCTTGAGCAATCTGAGCTCCAGTAGCTCGTCTGTTTGATCGGACCACACGGGCCAGCCTTCGCTCCACACGTGCATCAATGAGCCTTGGCCGCCCATGACCCTGTGGCCGGTTCTCCACTGTTCCTTCCTTGGACCACTTTTGATAGATACTGACCACTGCAGACCGGGAACAGCCCACAAGAGCTGCAGTTTTGGAGATGCTCTGACCCAGTCGTCTAGCCATCACAATTTGGTCCTTGTCAAACTCGCTCAAATCCTTACGCTTGCCCATTTTTCCTGTTTATAAGAAATACACTTTGAGGACAAAATGTTCACTTGCTGCCAAATATATCCCGCCCACTAACAGATGCGGTGATGAAGAGATCATCAGGGCTATTCACTTCCCCTGTCAGTATGTTATGCTTGATCGATGTATATACTATACACCAGGGGCCCCCAATCTCGGTCCTGGAGGGCCGCTGTCCTGCAGAGTTTAGCTCCAACCCAATCAAACACATTGATTAGCTGTTTCAGGTGTGTATGATTGGGGTTGGAACTAAACTCTGCAGGACAGTGGCCCTCCAGGACCGAGATTGGGGACCCTTGCTATACACACACACCCACATACAGTACATATATATATATATATATATATAAAGAAGCCAATATTTTGTCCAAAAAAACAAAAACTCCTAATACTACTAAAATAGGCTTTATTTTATTCATTCAAAATGTGGATTATGCCATGACAAAGCTCTTGGTAGACTGGATCTGACACATTCTGTTAATCAGTGAAGCGGGCTTTACCAATGCTGATAATCTCAAAATGGGCAATAAATCAGTTCATCACGCTGCTGATAAAGGAACAATTTTAAATGTGCTCTGCTCTCGATTGTGTCTCTCTAAAGCCACTTCACTTCTAGCCGCAGAAGCAGATCAGTGAACCATTTCTCCATTTCTTTTTGTTTTCACACCATGCCAGAAAGCAGACAGCGGCGGCACGGGCGGGACTCGCACGGTGTTTGCCCAACGATGCTGCCGGTCTCGTGTAAAGATCTCTCAGACGTCTACTCGAGAATTCTGCCGGAAAGGACGAACACACATTTGCAGTCTGTATGTCACTCTCTTTAAGTCTCTCCTCTCTCACCGCGCTCATCCACACAGAGGAAGGTAAAGTATTTAAGAAGCTTCATCAAAGTTTCAGCCCAATGATTCAGTCTGCTAGAGCGAGCGTGCTCTTATAAAACACTCATTTTGACAGAGTTTTCTTCAGCAGCCACTACGACACGATGACGTGAGCCCTGTGGCAAGAGCTGACTATCTAGACAGCATTTTCAGATAACATCGGCGCACTGCAGCTCCAAAAGGAACATCTAAGATACTGTAGCTGGTTTTTGGCCAATTTTTACAAATTGCTTTAAAGACTTGTACAGTACACAACAACATGTTTGCAGCTTCAACGGTTAGATGTTTGTTCACTAGCATCTCTTATAGTTTCATTAGACTAAATCAAAACAATAACTCATGAGTATTCTGGAATGATTCCTTAAAAGAATCGCTCGTAAGAATCATTTGTTTATAAATCGGTCTACACAGGCTGAGCAGTATTAAGGGTTTTGTCTTCTCTTTTTACAGTCAATTCAGACTGTAAACTCACAAATCTAAAATATAAACTAGTTTGGAATAATTTAGATGTTATGCTGTTAAAGCTACACTGTGCAACTTTTTTAGTTTATTCTTAGCTAAAAACACTTAGTTCTTTCAGAAATATACACTAATAAAAACAACTTGTAGGATTTACTTGATAAAATCTTTGTATCAATTTGCACTCAATTTTTCTTAGTAAATTTTACTGCTGTAATATCAAGTACACATTACTTGCCAGTATCAAGTAAAATGTACTTAACTATAAATGTAACATTTACTAAGACATTTAGTAAATGCTACTTAATTATATGTAACTTAGCAGGTTGTATTTATTAAAAGTAATCAAGTAAATTAAAATTTAAACGGTGACATGCTTCATGCCACAATGCATTCGGGAATTTTGCATGATGCACCCAGAATGCATTGTGGCATGAAGCATGTCACCATTGTTGAGATTCTTAGGCTGAATCTTGATATCTGTGTGTGAGAAAAGCTTGCAGGTGTTCAAAGTGCTTAGTGTACAATCTGTTATAAAATGTATTCAACTTTTCTGGTTAAAACTGTGCCGGATCTTTTCTAGAATAAAACAAGGTTAAGAGTATATTGCTCATATTCACGTATAAGATTGGTGAATTAAGCCACTACACAATGATCAAATTCTGATCATCAAGCGGCCAAAAGCATCTGATCATGTTTTCTCTGCTTTTCTTGCCATAGCAAACTCAGTCACAGCAGTGAGAGAAACACTAACATTAAAAAGTCGCCAAACTGCCCAACTAAAGAAAACACTAATCGCAATAATGGTGACATAAAAAAACTCTCTTAATTCTCAATAAGAACTTATGTAGCGTTGGCTACCGTTATTGTGATTAAAACTCACGTTCAATGAAAAGTTAAAACTTATTGAGAATAAGTCAGCCACATAAAAGCAACATCGCAAAATGACCGTCTCTGCCACCACTGAACAAGTGGGATCTTTGCGAAAAATCTGTGCGCTTTTTCAAATGCACTTTGCTTTTCAGATTCAAATTTACTTAATATTTTAGGTGAATGTGCTGTGACTATAAAACATTAAATATTATTTGTAAATATATGATAAAATTTACTCTTTTTTCTCAGTTAAGTTATTACATGAATACACTGTGTACATTTTACTTAAGATATATAGTTCCAACTTAAACTTGATTTTACAATGTAATAATTACATGAATTAATGTAATAGATTTTACCATATCACAAAGTCATTTTTTTCAGTGTATGTACTTATTAATGTATATTTACTTCTTTCAAGTAATAAAGTATTCTCGTAAGCTTATAATATGCCACTGAAAATACATACGGGTGAGGGTTCGAATGCCGGTCGCCATGTTGCCCCTCCATCTTGAAAGTACATTAGCCAAAGAGGGACATACCCGTAAATTCAAGCTTCGCCTTTCGCATTTTAACACTTGATGGCACTCATGGACGAGGTCGAACTGGAAGCCATCTTAATCTTGGACTAAATTGGCCACCGTAGGAGTTAAAACGAAATCATAATGAAGAGGAACAGAAACTAATATTCACTGGATAGTCATATACCTTTACACCGCTAGATGGGGGAAAATATCACACAGTGTAGCTTTAAAATAAGTTTTAGAAAGCTCACATTAGAAAAGCTATTGTGAAATATTTCTGTTTTATTGTATTTTTCACCAAATCATCATATTAGAATTATTTCTGAAAGATCATGAGACACTAAAGACTGGAGTAATGCATATTTTACAATAGAAAACACTGTACTGTATTTTTGATTAAATAAATGCAGACTTAGTGAGGAGAAGAACATTCAAAAACATTCAAAATTACTCTAAACTTTTGACCGGTAATGTATATTTTAGAGCCTGCATTGAAAGTAATAACAAATAATAATTAAATAAACACAGATTAACTAGATTATTTTTATGAGTGGTTCTTTTGAGGAATAATTCAAATAGACTCATGAGTTATTGTTTTTGAATCAGTCTAATAAATTACAAACTGAATCTTTCAGAGTGAATTATTCAGTTATATAAATAACTGAATCATTCAGTGATTTTATATAAAACCTATATAAACCTAACACTGACCTATGTAAAAGTATGTTTACATGTCCGGATCATATTATATGCATGTTCATTTTTCTTTATTCTCATGGATATGCATGAACTGTGTCACATCAGGGAATATTCAGCAGCATCTCATCCGCTCTTTAAGATAAAGCAAGATGAATTCTAACAGAAATCTGAGCGGTGTGGTTTTTTCAGGCACAGCAGGAACATTTCCTCACAGCCAGCGGAGCAGATTGTGCACTTATACCGACCCGGGACGTCACTCACTTTTAGCTCAGGGCCGCACATCCGGCTCCAAATATATCGTCTTAGCGATAAGATGCTGTCAGATCACTAGGAGAAGACATCACATGTCTGACTGCCTGTATCATTTTGCTGAGCAATTTAGTAAAAGGTCATTCACAATACCTAAAATTCCCCCTGACCTTTCCAAATCCCAAAATAAGAGGCTAATCAAGTCATCAAGTCTCATGCTGAGAACACAAACATGTCTTTTATTCTGCTGTCATCCTGTCGTAATATAAATCATTATTTCCGTGCATCAAATCACAGAGTTAAAGTAACACTTTACAATAAGGTTCCATTAGTTATTAGTAATAACAATAAAAAGTACTTCTAATCTTAGTGTGTGTTCATTTCTGCATTTAATAATACGTTATTTAAAAGGTCACACTTTAGTTTAGGGTCCAATTCTCACTATTAACTGACTATACGACTATTTTGCCTTAATAAACTCCTTATTTTTTTATTAATAGTTAGTAAGGCAGTGTAAGGTCCATCCATTAGCCCAAGGACGGAATCTAACGGCCTGGTCGAAGGACTTCTGCATGTAAGACTTTTCAGCATTTCTGTTAAAAGCACTTAATTTATTCATCTCGAATTTTAAATCTGACTCCATTAATAATTTTGATCTGACTCCAATTGTATGTGGTTTCGTTAAGTTTGTTACGTTTGTATCTTAACAGCTGATCATTATTTTAGTTGTGATTTAAGATAGATCGTTGATTTTTCCTGACTATCTTTGAATCCCAAATCTTCGTTCATCAAGGGACCCGATATCGCTCAGAGACTGAATGTTCGAGAAATAATTTAATTAATACATTACTGGCCAGCTCTGATATTAGTCAGAGGATTGCAGAGTGAATATTTTACCTTTAAGTGGTCGCACCTGCTCACTCAACAAAAAGCGTAATGGGAATAATAATCACAGGAACTGTAACTTGGTAATACAGTGATAGTCAGAAATCAGATTATCCCTAATGCTGTGCTCCATGCTCCAGTCATTGAGTCCTACGGTTTGATCTATCCTGGCACCAAATCTGCGGTAATAAAGGACTCCGATTGATCCATACTTTCAATCAGCCTCAACAAGGTAAATCACGGTTAACATTTATTTTGGCCAACTAAACACAATTAACCAGGAATCCATACACTGTAAAAAAATATTTAGAAAAAAGTTACCTGGTTGCCTTAAAATTTTGAGTTCATTGAAATTAATATTTTGAGTTAATACAATGAACATTTTTTGAGACTTGACAACCTTTATTAAAATATTATTAAAATATTGTGTAAGCATATTGGCGTAAGTGTGTGTGTTTTATTTCTGATGACGCAGTGAAACATGCCAAACAGTGCTATTTTCATGATTTATCACATTTTTTATGTGGTTCAGATACAATAATATTTTGAGTTTCTATTTATTAAACAAATGTCCTTCATTGCATGAACTCAAACTTTTATGTCAATAAACTCAAAATTAAGGCAACCAGGTTACTTACTTTTTTAAGTTAAACCAACATTTTTACAGTATAGTACACAACTGTCAGCATATAATATGCAAACAAAGTAATATGAAAATAGTTTCAAAGAGTCATGACATCTGGCACAATACATTACACGTGTGTGAGTGCCACTAGGACACGGACACAACATGACAGGGGGGTTCTGTCTGCAGAATGTTCCCAAATGGCAGCTCTGCTACCCTTCCTTAAATACCCAGACCAGAAAAAAAGGACTGTAAACATTTACAACACAACAGCTTGTTTCGGGGGAGAGGTCTTAGATATCTTTGAAGAGACCTGAGAAGGAGAAGCCTCAAACGTTTCAATCTTTCTCATCCTAGTGACTATATTGAAATTGAGACCAAATTTACCAATCGCACTGAGACCTTTAAAAAGACACCAAACATGAAAGGGATAAAACAATAGATTCACAAAATACATCATCTTTACTATATTTGCATTATGTTTATTAAATTAGGGAAAGGGGAGAGGGGAAGGGGAGATGAGAGAAGGGCAGGGCAGTCACACTCACACTTTTGTCTTAGAAGGAAAACCAGTTCTTACTGTTGTTATTGGGTATGGATTAAGAGGTGTAGAATATGGTCATAAGGCATTAATATGTGATTTATAAGTACTAATAAACAGCCAGTAATGTGCGTGCTATAAAGGAATTTAATAGTGAGGACCTTAAACTAAAATGTTACCATTGAACAGTTAATATTTAATAGACCTGAGCTGATATGAACTAACAATAAACAGTTGTATTTTTATTAACTAACATTAATAATAAATGAGTAAATAATAACATTGCTCGTTGGCAATGCTAATTAATGCTTTAGCAAATGTTAACTAATGGGACATTATTATTAACTATGCGCATACCATGCATTTTATAATCTGATTATTTTCTCAAGCTCTTGATTTGATGCAGTTCAATATTCATTCATTTACAAAAATTCCAGGTACTTGCCAAAAATAAAACTTTCTAAACTAATGCTGTTAACTATGCAGGTAACCTTCTCATATGTCTATATTACTATAAAACTAAAAGTTATAACCCAAATTATTTATTTTCAGATATAACACTCAAACTGAGTACACACACACAAATATGTAAATTGCAAACCGTTGCTATTCAGCATTCATCTCCCCATCTTTCACTGCTCGCGGTGATCGTGTTCAGATAGGATCTAAAATGGCACTTAGTGGCCGATTTCCCGTGACTGTGAAAAAGGAAAACGCTTGCAGAAACTCTCGAGCTATGATTAGACACACTTCCATTGGCTGGCCACAAATTTAGCTGCTTTCACCAGTATTACAAAAGAAGCAAAATCTTCTTTCTGGACCACTGAACAAATACATTTAGCAGTTTAAATTAGGCTAAAGTAGACAGGATACACTGCAATAAGAGCAGAAGAAGACAGATGTCACATGCTGATGTGTCGTGATGCTAGTTAGTGGTTTGGATACCATTTATCAGAAGTTTTCCAATATATATGAACTACAGGAATGCTATAATAAAAACAGAAACATTTACAATATTTGTCATAATGTCACTTTCATAAATTAATAATCACACCAGCAAGAGAGCAATCATTTGTTTTTTTTGAACAAAGCTTTGCATAATTGATTCAACGATTCACTAATAGAGATAATCACTTGACTTACTTTGTTCCTGAATGAATCAGCATGTTTGAACAAATAATTTGTGAATGATTCAATGACTCACTCAACAAGAGTTGCTTCCTACATTCCTGAATGACTCACTGTGTTTGAACAAATAGGTTGAATGATTGATTCAGTGACTTACTCATAAAGACAGTCACTTGGTTAATTGACCCTTCGCTAAGCCACGCCCGAATACCACCACAGGCCAATCGTGGCTTAGCAACCGTAACTAGGCACGGAAGGTCTGTCAAGCTTTCGAGCGAGGGAAACATGCCGATGCAAATCTGTGCGTATGGATTGTGCAAATCTGATGCCTATCCTAAAAGTTTGGACAGATGGTGTATTTTTTTCTCCTTCCCCAAAACGTAAAACTGAAGGTAAGAAATACCAGCCTTGAATCAAGCAGTGTGTGTGAGACCCCATTCACAACGTTAAATGTCGTCAGTATTAACAAAAACACCTACGTTTGCTTCAACAAACTGAAAATACATGAGGTTTTTGACTGATGCAAGTTATTACATATGATGCAGTATATAGACTATAAAAAGAACTGTCTTAGCTTTATTTATTAGTTTTGAATTGTAGTTTTGTTTAGACAAAATGTGTGCAAATTAAGACCTTCATCATAAGGATTGTTGCAGTGGCTGTGTTTATAATATTAATAAAACCCATCATGTTTGAGAGACTGGCTTTCTGTTATAAGGTTTCAGTAAATGTGTGGTTTTTGATGAATGGCTCAGGTCAGAATCTCAGGCTAGTGCCAGGTCCAAGGAGTAGATTATAGACACACGACATGTGAGCAATAGCCCGGCGCGCTAAATATAACGTTAAGCCGGAGAATCATTGCAAAGTTTTGAGACTAATGTCTTGTGTTTATTCCACAAGATTTATTGATAAGTTGTTTGATTTATAATTATTCGATTATTTTCTCATTTTACTTACCCTGTTGTGCATGAACATGAGGCAGCTGCTGATTGCGCTGAGACCATAGGCTTTAGCTTCAATTTTATTGAAATTATTCTGTAATCGGTTGCATAATATGTCGCGGATATATCCCGCAAATATACTGCAGTCCCTTTTTTCTTACTCTCTCAGATATTTCCCCTGTTCGCCAGAAATGACTAATTATCTCCTCGGAAATGTCTGACACCGGCGCATACATACTGTAATAGACGTGCCAGGCGCGAAAGCTTGACAGGCGTAGCAACAGTAACTACGGGGGGCAGGGCTTAGCGAAGGGTCAATTACTGAATGAATCAGTGTGTTCGAACAAATGGCTTGTAAATGAATCAAGATTTACTCAAAAAGAGAGTCACTTCCTACATTCCTGAATGAGTGTGTTTGAAAGAATTGTTGAAAGATTGATTCAATGAAATCTCATGAAGACAGCTGCATCTGAAATTGCATACTCTCTTGAGAAGGAACTTATTATTTTGAATAAGTGTGTGTGTACTGTGCCAGTTGTGTCGCTTCACTGACATTTACAAATCCTCTCCTGTGGCCTCATGGGATCGTAAAGAGCCCATCGTAGGCACATTTCAGAATCTCACCGGAACATACTTCTTTTGTTTCATACTGCTCATTGCTGATTTATTATTTAAATGTATTATTTTGCTTAGTTATTTAGTAGGGAAGTATGCCATTTCGGATGCAGCCAGTCACTTAGTTTCTGAATGAATCTGCATATCTGTAAATGATTCAAGATTCACTCATAAAGACAGCCACTTGCTTCGCTCCTGATTGAATCAGTGTTTTTGAGCAAATCAGTTGAATTGATGATTAAATTACTCACTAATAGGGAACTGAGAACCGCATACTATTCGTACTGTTTTTGCCATAGAAAGATATGGTAAATGTAGTAAGAGTGGTATACTATGCGGTTTCCGGATTCAGCAAGTCGCATGCTTCTGAATGAACCAGCGTGTTTGGACAAATCATTTATGAATGATTCAATGATTCAATCATAAAGACAGTCACTTGTCGCCACCTACTGAGGTGTCAACATCTTCTATTAGACTGTATTTCTGTGCTATTGTAACTTAACTCAACCATTCATATTCAAAAGACCAGAACAATTAAAAAAAGATATGCAACAGATGTTTTAAACTGTACAGCTGTACATGGGAGTTACTGTACAGCTGTACATGGGAGTTCAAACACTTTATATTCTGCATCTTGTTGCATCTAGCATGCATTTGTGATGAGATTTCATACTGACTGGAGCATTTTTCAAAACTATGCTGAGAAGTGACCTGTGCTGAAATGAAGGTTTAATGATGCTTTAAAGTCTAACTGAATACTGTAAATCAGCCTGAGACTCACACCTGCTCTCCGTCATGACCTGTGTGTCCTCTGGACGGGGACGAAAGGTCACGCGTGCAGCCCGTTGCGTAACTGCAGGTGGAAAAATAAAGTGAAGACGCTGATAAAACTAACAAATCTAGTATATCAGAGAGGCGGAACAAAGCTAAAGTAATTTACCCTGAAGGCTGAGCAGGATGGAGGACACACATCTTTATATAACAGATCAAACTTCCACAAAATCTAATATCACTTTGACTTCCGCAGCATTAAGGAGAGGACGGATGATGAGCATCCTCGAAGCAGGTCTGAGTCAGTAGGTCAGATAGTTTCACGCGCTTCAGGTGTTGATGTGAAAAGAGACGCTTCAGCTCAATTTGCAGTGAAAAACACGCTCAATTCATTCTCTTTCTTTTGTCATTACTGCTAATATACAATCAATAAAACGTCCATTGATTTCTGTGGAGTGTCATTAACGTGATGATTAAGAGATCATTCACAGTTACTGTCATACACACTGCAACGATGACAAAAACAGCGGTCACCGGTAATACTATAATTGGCTTTGATTTATTACCGGACAAAACCAAGCTTGACTTCGGCTTCAGATTTGTCTCCATGTGTTTGACCCTTGCCATAACCTCCTGGGATCCACTGGTTCATCTTCATCCTACAGGACATCACTAGTTAGACACTCATCTTCTATTATGCAATATACTAGTTAGTAGGGGTATAAAAGTACTCATTGTGACACAATATATCGCAATACAAAAATGCAGCAATTATTTTTTGTGGATAGTAACAATCTGTAATGTGTATAGTAACAAAACAGAAAATTACAATATATAGTAGGCGCATCAGTCCACTAATGAAATTGACAAAATGAAAATTACAGTATGAGAAAAAAATTCAAGTTCACAAAGTTCAACTTCATTAAACTGCTTTACATAATGTTGAATATAATGTCTAATAATGCAATGGGGGAATATTTGTGGGTCCTGAAAATGCCAAATGTTTTATTACCAGTAAAACATTATTTTAAACCTACGCAAGCATATTCTTCTAGATAATTTTCAGCTCCTGAATCCTGAATCTTTTTATTGTGGTGTGTCCTGTGCATTGGTTTACCAGCACCAAGTCCAAGCCTATTCATTTCCACCTTCAATGTAATCCCAAACATGTGTTGAAGCATTTTTATAGTGTATTATTAATATATTAATTCACGAGGAATATCATTTTTAATTAATAGAAATGTAAAAATAAAAGCATTTTTTGAAATGGAAATGTTTTGTAATATTATAAAAGTCTTTACTCTCATTTTTTAATCCATTTATTACATCCTTGCTAAATAAAAATATTAATTTCTTAAAATCTTTACCCCAATATTTTTAACAGTAGTGTGTCTAGTCTGTAGTGTTAAATACGACTTGTGCCTCAATAAACCCCTAATTTACTGCTTATTTTAGCTAGTAGGTGTAAGTTTAGGTAGGATTAAGGGATGTAGAATGATGCATTAATATGTGCTTTATACCAATAAACAACCAATATCCAGTAATATGCATGCTAATAAGCAAATACTCAATAGTGAGAACTGATTCCTAAAATGAAGTGTTACCAATATATTTCATGGTTCTTATGCAGTAAACACTGAAGGAAAACTAACACTTTATATTCTGCTGGGTCTCAGAAGGATATGGATGGATGGCCAGGGCGATTTGTCATAAACCGGGACAGCACCTCCCTAAACTAATGGACCTGGAGGAAATCCACAGGATAAAAGCACAATAAAACATGGGGTAAGAGTCCAGTAAAAGCCTGAGGAGATGCTTTTGAAAAGACTTCAGTGTGCTCCTAAACACCGCCGTGAGCTGAACTCACAGAAAGCACGTGACCATTAAACCAACATCCACCTAGTGAGGGGCTGAAATGAACAGGGGTTTAGGGCAAAATGCCACCAAAAGTAACACAATGTAAAAAAAAAAAAAGTTGGGGCAGGAATTAATTGCAAGTTTCTCCACTTACAACCAGAAAGTGTGTGCTCATTCTTCTATCTGTGTCTCTGAAGCTACTGAGGAAGGATTGCTGGAGGTAAAGCCACATGTTTGAGCTCACGGCCGTATCTGTGCCTGACTCACCCTGTGTGTAAAGCGGCTTATTTTAAAACAGCACATCAAACCAGCACCTCACAGCACGGCCGACCCGCTGATGCTGATGCTGACACGCTGTGAAAACATCCCGTCTGACAGCATGCGTCGCATTAGGGTGAACGACCTTCCTTTAATCGGCAACTCTACAACGGCGCTGCAAATATTATTATTATTATTATTATCATCAGGGATGCCAAAGTTAACTTCTTAACTTGTTAGATTAAAGGTGCAGTAAGCGATTTTTGAGAAATTGATTTACTCACCCTCAAGCCAGGTCTATATGACTTTCTTCTTTCAGACAAATACAATCTAAGTAAAAAAAACTCTAATATATATCAGTTAAATATAATGAACAATCATCTGAAACCCAGTAATCAATTTTGCATTTAAAAGATGTCCAATAGTCGTCTAAACACAGCCCTGATGTCTAGGCTAAAACCAGGCAAAATTTGGGCCGTTGTTAAAATGTAAATGACATCTAACCTAAGAATAGACTTGTCATCTAATACATGAACAAGTCAAAGAAATGACACCTTGTAGTCACTGTTGACTGCTTACATGATGGAATATCAAACATCTCAAGTTATTTTGGCACAAATGACATGAAACCAAAGAGATACAGGCAGACAGAGAGATATATAGATGTTGTGATAGTCAAAGTCAGACACACAGCTGGTTTGTTGTCATAAACACATTAGTCACTTGCTGCTGTTGCTTCATCATTCTGTTGAGAGCCAAACGAGGCAAGTTTCATGGCCTGCAGCATCAGTCGGCTGACAGACAGACAGACAGACAGACAGAAAGCTCACAGACAGACAGACACACAGACAGACAGTCAGACAGACAGACAGACAGACAGACAGACAGACACACAGACAGACTGCTAATGTGGCCCCTGTTTGCTCCTCTAGACGGAGTGTCAACACACACAGCCGATCCGTGTTTAACGGTAGGATTGGAAAGCTCTGAGCAGGCAGTGCTGGCTAAAGGCCCGGTCACACTAAGAAACCATAAAGATAACTATAACAACAACTATATTAGAGTTCACATTAATAAACGCGTGCTGTTTTTTTTGTCATCTGCCGCTCTAAATTCTCAAGCTCTCTAGAGCAGGATGAATTCTAATTGGCTGTCAATGTTTTTATTGATTTATTT
>NC_090191.1:39358023-39428023 GCF_024679245.1 Pseudorasbora parva
AGGTAACAATTATGTATTCAGTTTACTGTGTACATTTACAAAATGTAACTATATTATTCCACAACTCTAATTGGCTAAATGCAATAATACGGCATGAAGATATTAAAATATGACAAAGATTAACATCATGATTTTCTGTAAAGCTGCTTTTGAAAGAATGTGAATTATGAATTTGACTTAAATTGATAAAAAAAATCACTAAATATAGTACAGCTCCATCATGAACAAGACTAGACAAACAAAACACTTTTTGGGAGCATAAAAACTGCCATAACCCCGCGGCTACAGTGACACATTTAAAGTATTCATGTCACAGTGAAATATTAAAGTGCTCTTATAGTTGTATTAAAGTTTCAGATGCGTGTGGCCTGTAGGGATGTCGGCTATATGTCGAGTCAGGTAAGCGTCTGTGCTTCGGAATAACCACATCAATTTGACATCCATTGACATATTGCAGAACAATTCACAGCGGTGCTGAAGTATCATTTGAGTCATACATATCTGATTTCTATTTGTGAGCAATCAGACTGCAATAGTACAACCTCCTACACGAACACACACACACACACACACACACACACACACACACACACACACACACACACATAAAAAGCTGCGCTCACTTCAGCTGGCTGTGTTTGGAGGAAAATTGAGCTGTGTGAGTTTAAACTTCATCAGAAACAATAGTCAGACACGAGTGCTCTTATACCCAGATAACAGGGAATGTTCTCAGGGTACGAACAAATGCTCTTCCAGAACGCTCCTTCAAATGTTCTCAAAACGTTTTTTATACTTCATGCATAGAACATATTTCTCCTAAATTGTTTTAGCTGGATGTTTTTTAAATTTTGCCTGACGTGGTCATACTCAATTCTAGTCAGACTATCCCTGCGTCCCAATTCGCATACTATCCATACTATATAGTACTCGAAAATAGAATTAGTATGTCCCATTAACTTTTAAATGCATCATTATATTTAAACTGCAAACACATGAGGAGAGTCTCTGACCCACAAAGACCCACACATGGCAGATCAACGAGCGGCTACATTTCTCTCCGATACGGCAGGAGATTAAACTGAATGTGGAGGATTTGAACTGTGATGAATCTGACGATGATTGACAGAGCAGATAAACGGTGACGGGATGCACGTAACTAAGCAACAGAGTCCGTTAAAGATGGCGAAGTAGTATGTCCCGAAGCTTGCATACTTTTCTGCTACACACTCAAAAGTATATACTTTTTCTTCACAAAAAGAGTACATACTTTTAGGACGTAGTATAAGTAGGCGAATTGGGACGCAGCATATGAGTGAAACTGCTCCATTGGGCTGTGATTATGGGGTGTGTTTCAACCGAACCAGGAAAGACCTCGATTGGACAGACCTACAACCAATCAGAGCAACGGAGCGAGGCATTGTCGGCGTTTTTTCCGCCGGTTGTTTTCTATGTTTTCTATGAAGCGACTAATATGTGATATATAGACCCATGAGTGCGAATTTTAGCAGGCAACCTTGCCAAAATAACACACATTTTACCCCCCAAACGCCATTTTTTCCCCGGAGAACCCCCCTGAGAAGCTATTGTTTTGGGCTAGTAGTTGGCGGGTTTGGTTGTAAAACTTGGCAACCCTGTCTGCACGTGCGCTGGAATACCCAATCTTTGCCGGTGTTTAAAAATTAAAGAATTTAATGATACACAGAGTACTTACCCAACATGATCATCATTTCAGAGAGAAACAGTGAAGGTGAATGCAGATACAAACAAGCTCTCCGTTTAGGATTTGAACAAATATAATCCAAGCTCCTTTGATGACATGGATGATTACGTTACTGTTGATCATCTGTCCGTCATCGGCTAAAGCCCGTCCTGATGATATCATTGGTCTGAACAGTTTCTGTTCGGAGATTACTCCTCTATGGAGAGAGGCCAGACCGAACCGCCCGACCTAAAAATGTTGTGGGCGGGGCTGAGTTCGGCTGGCATCCAGGCTACATAATTCCATAATGTTTGTAAAATGATCAAATAGAATGTTCCCTTAATGAAGAAAAAAACAAAAAAAAATTAAATTAAAATTAGAAATATCATTTACATAATTGAATGTGAATATTTTTGGTAGTTGGGTAGCACATCTCACAGATTTGCATCACAACGCAAGCAGCTCTAATTCCTGACATTAAAAATTCTAAAGTATGTCTTTCTGTTCATGTACCCTAAAACTTTCCCTTGATGACAGAGAAAAATATTCATGATTACAGAAATATTTTTATTTGCCTAGTAAAATATTCCATATGTCAGGAAAGAAAACGGTTACACAGCATTAGGTGGCCTTATTTAACCATTCATTCAAATGATTTGATTCATCAGTCACTGAATCATTCACTCAACCGATTCGCTCATAATCCCAGATTCGTTCAGGAAGAAAACACCTCGGGGATGCGCAGGTGTTTTCAGTTTAACTTCATTTAAACTCTTTTGTCGTGGAGTGAAAAGACCTAAAACGTATGTTTCAATCTTGTTGTGCACTCTAAAAAGAATTGGTGCTATTTGGCACTAAAAGTGGTTCTTGGCTTGTAATCATAGGGGAACCACTTTTGGTGCCGAATAGCACCATATCTTTATAGGTGCTCTATAGCACCTTTGTCAAATGGTGCTATGTAGAACCCATAAGAGGTGCCATATCACATTTGATTTCTTCCTCAATAATGGTGCTAAACGGCACCAAAAGTAGTTCTTTGGTGTGTAAATAACCTTTAAAGGGGCTTGAAAGGTTCTTTGTATGGCAGTGGTGCTTTATCACCCCAAAGAACCATTAAAGAACCGCTGAAGAACCATACAGGGGCTTAACAGGTTCTGTATATGGTAACGGTGGTATATAGCACCTCAGTCATCCCAAAGAACTGGTGAAGAACCGCTGAAGAACCACTGAATCACCAAGATTTGGTGCTATACAGCTCTTAAAGTGGTTCCCCTATATGATTACAAGCCAAAGAACCACTTTTAGTACTATATAGCACCGTTTTTTGTGATGTGGCAAATAACAGCAATATCACACACCACAGCATTCTTGTTTTATATATCAGCTTGTTTTATATATCGCATTTTTTTATTTTAATGAAATGATTGTTCTATATTTTAGTTCATAATATTTTTTTTATTTTTAAGGGATTTTATGCTAACAAATTATGCAGTTCTATCCATTTATTCACTTTTTTAAACATGGACCTGAAAAGGACATTTCCAACTTAAGTGGTAATAAATATTTAATGCTTTGGAGCACAAACTTCATTCTCTTTTTTAAGATGACATCGGGCTTCAGATTACTGAAGTGGAAAAAAGTGAACTTGAAAAACTACAACATTTTACAATTATTGTAATGAAAAATGAAACAACAACAAAATAATTTTCAAATTGTATATTAAATATATATTTTCCAAAACACATTTTACTTTTAAACTATGACAAAATAAAAGCCATAACGGATGATATCTCAAAAAATGAGCTTTGAGTAACAATTTGTTTGTGCACAGTAACAAACGCTTCCAATGCGCTCAGTTTTGACCGTGAACAGTACAAGTGGGACATTTCTTTTTACAGGACCATTTTGAATCATGTCCATGTTTTTTTTTTTTTTTCACACAACAAGTGTAAAAACCTTCACCAAGTTTCAAACCATTATGATTCAATAAAAATGGGGGAAAAAAGTTAATTTATTGCGTAAAAGTGACCGAACAGCACCATTTTTATTATAATATATGTTAACGTAGATTTATTTTCCTATCATATTGTTTCCTATTTTAAAACCATAACATTAAAAACATTATAAATGTTTAAAGCAATGGATAACTGTTTTGCAACATGGGTAGAGGGAAAAAATAAATAAACGCTGGTCTCATCAATGCAGACCGAATCAGCAACACGAATCCCAAAGTATTCCGATCAAACTCATGTTTTGCATGCAACAATTGATAATGCAAATGCTTGGTATGCATAAGATGATTTCTGAGGGTAAATAAATAAGTCTTGATCTTGTCTAGAAGCTGTGGCCACGCTTGTGTGAATGTGTGTGAGAGTTGTGGAGCTGTAGATCACACAGTGGTTCATACAGAGAAGAGCAGAGAGACTGTGATGCAATATTCATGCTCTTCAGTTCAGTCTTCTCAGAAGCGGGTTTGTGCAGAGATGGAGTTGTTATGGATACGGCAACTCCCTGGTCGTTATGGATACAGTTGCTCATGGGAGGCCCGCGGCCTAAAAAACACAAACTCACCCCCTGCTGTTTTGTTTCCCCACCATGGCAACGGTGTCCGTAGTGATGGGACAGAAGAAGATCTACATAGAGACCTACATCAAGGCCGATGGGAGAGATGAGGATGACCACGGTCTGATCCTCTGAACGTGCAAACCGCTTTTACCGCTATACGTTACAATTCAGATCTACCCATAAGGAAAAAAGAAAACAAATCTAGGTCTATTTTGTTCAGCCAG
Organism: Pseudorasbora parva; assembly: GCF_024679245.1. Taxonomy (NCBI): domain Eukaryota; kingdom Metazoa; phylum Chordata; class Actinopteri; order Cypriniformes; family Gobionidae; genus Pseudorasbora; species Pseudorasbora parva. The sequence goes on from NC_090191.1 coordinate 39,362,512, forward strand.
GCGGTCCTAATGCTGCGTTCACACCGCACGCGAATTGAGCGTTTTGAACGTGAAATGATTTGCACAAATTCGATTCAAATCTGAACTTTGGCGGATATTCGCGGCGCGTTAACCAATGAGGAGCCTGCTTACTGCTGTCACGCGGTGAAGTGACGGATGGGAAACACAGAGGCCAGAGTAATTTAAAAATACTACTGTTATTGTGTCACAAAATGAATGAATGAATGAATGAGGCATTTATATAGCGCTTTCAAATGTACTACTGTACACCCAAAGCGCTTCACACTCATGTCAGGGGTCTCTCCTCAACCACCACCAGTGTGCAGCATCCACTTGGATGATGCGACGGCGGCCACAGTACAACGGCGCCAGTACGCTCACCACACACCAGCGATAGGTGGAGAGGAGAGAGGGTGATAGAGCCAATTCAGTGGATGGGGATTATTAGGAGGCCATGATTGGTAAGGGCCAATCGAGGGAATTTGGCCAGGACACCGGGGTTACACCCCTACTCTTTTTACGAGAAGTGCCATGGGATTTTTAATGACCACAGAGAGTCAGGACCTCGGTTTAACGTCTCATCCGAAGGACGGTGCTCTTTGTCAGTATAGTGTCCCCATCACTATACTGGGGTGTTAGGACCCACACAGACCACAGGGTGAGCGCCCCCTGCTGGCCTCACTAACACCTCTACCAGCAGCTACCTGGTTTTCCCAGGTGGTCTCCCATCCAGGTACTGACCAGGCTCAGCCCTGCTTAGCTTCAGTGGGAAACCAGTCTTGGGCTACAGGGTGATATGGGTGCTGGTATGGGTGCAAAATGTAGTTTTAATAGTTTTTCAGCCGAGAATGTAGTTGTTTAAAGCTCAAATTTGTGGTTCAATGTGCTCAAATGTGGTTTATTTATTTTATAATATTTATTTATTATATTAAGAGCAGCCTTAACTCGGCTAGTCCTTCTGCCGACTGCCGCTGCCTGGCAGAACCCCTTCCCATGACGCGAATTCGCGTCTGTTATGTAGCGAATGTCACAAAATGTTGAAGCGAATGGATTCAAAATGTTCACACGTCCAACTTCGCGCCAATAGCACGATTTATTCGCGTCATTCGCGTGCGGTGTGAACGCAGCATAACAGGGAACGTTCTCAGAAAGTGAAAAGTAGTTAACTTCAGAATTTACATTTCCTGATAATTACTCACCCCCATGTCATTCAAGATGTCCATGCCTTTCTTCAGTTGGAAAGCACACTGGTAAAAATGATGTGTTGGATTTACTTCAAATATACATGCACTTTTTTTGCATCACACTTTTTAAATAAACCCAACTTTGAATTTTAAATTTAACTTTACTTAAAATGAAAAAGAAAACCTTTGAGTGAACCAAATATTTGAGTTCACTCAACATTCTTTACTTAAAAATATATGTATGTGCAAGTTGTGTTAACTTAGCATTATTTAGTAGATTATATCGTGTTCCATATATTTTTAAGTAAAGAATGTTGAGTGAACTCAAGTTGGGTTTACTTAAAAAGTGAAATGTATACTGTAAACATTTTTTGTTGTTTTTTGTTGGTTTAACTTGAAAAAGTAAGTAACCTGGTTGCCTTAAAATTTTAAATTTATTCAAGTAAAACATTTGAATGAAGGAAATTTGTTTAATAAATAAAAACTCTAAATATTATTGTATCTGAACCACATTTTTTTTTTTTATAAATCATGAAAATAGCACTATTTGGCATGTTTCACTGCATCATCAGAAATAAAACACATAATTACCCAATATGCTTACAAAATCTTTTAATAATATTTTAATAAAGGTTGTCGAATCTCAAAAAATGTTCATTGTATTAACTCAAAATTGTTATTTCAATGAACTCAAAATTTTAAGGCAACCAGGCAACTTTTTTTTCTAAAAAAAAAAAAAAATGTTTACAGTGTAGGTTTTTGAGGAAAACATTCCAGGATATTTCTCCATATTCTGGACTACAGAAGCTATTAACTCCAGTTTCAGTGCAGTCTAAGTCAGACACCCTTCACAATAAAAAAGTAAAACAACGATGTCGAAGTTGACGTTTTTCTCCCCACCTTCCGCCTACACGTGACCTTACGTAAAACGAGGCGCATTGCAGAGTAAGAAGAGCATTTGTGTTTAAAAAGTAGATCATTTTTTATATCTTTGAGAAAATTACAGATCATGAGTGTCGAGCTCTTTGAAGCTGCAATGTGCACCTTTAATCCGTTGGTCCTCGTTGAAGTACTCTAGCTATATCGAAAAAAATATGGAATGTTTTCCTCAAAAAACCTAATTTCTTTTTAACTGAAGAAAACAGAAATGAACATCTTGGATGGCACAGAGGTGAGTAAATTATCAGACCATTTTTATTCTGAAGTGAACTACTCCTTTAAAAATGTTTTAAAAACATTAGCACAAAAACATTATTTATGCATCATTCGTGGAATGTTTCTTTGAATATTGCTTGTTTCGGAATGTTCAGAGAACATTCAAAAGTAACAATTCCGTAATGTCTGATGAAACGGAATGTTCTGCATAACCAAGAAAAACATTTAGAACTTTAGAGAACATTCAACATTGTTAATGGTTTTTAGGACATATTTTCAGGATGCAAAGCAAATGAAGCCTTTTGCTGAAGTTCTCAGATGTTTCTTAGAGGAAAAAAACCCCAGGAATCTCACACATCTCTCAGAAGAGATCTCACTATAAACTCAAACTTCAAATGATCGGAGCTGATATCTTTATCTTTACTGTATGTCAGAAGTCCTCTCATCTGTTTTTTGTTTCTCCTCATAAATCTCAGGAGATACATCTGATGCAAAAGTTAAAGGAAACATCTGGCATATATTGCTGGCTCTTGCTTGTTCCTCAAATGCATAAATGTAAATCTGAGCACTGTCCTCTGGTTATTCCAGGTGATGCAGTGTAATTTAAACAGAAAGAAAAGAAAGATGTTTGGATATTTTTTTAACAATGTTAATATGTTTATCCGACTGTCTCACATTGCATTGAAATATACATATTCTTCAGACGTAGTCTTTACATTTTGACCATGGGTCATTGCATGCACTACAAAAGGCTGACAAATGACTCCACAATACATGTTCAAAACTCGAATCACTGAAACATGAAAAACACTCCAGGTTCACAGTCTGCACAGAGTGGACATACAGTTACACCGCGGGACTGGCACGACTGACAATGAGACTCTTCAAGAGACACAAAAATACAAGATCTAAGTTCAAAAATATATACCTTTACATTTTGTCATTTATATTTGAAACGGTGCCCTGACTTCGTAAAGCAGCAGATAATATTAACATGAAGAATACTATCCTTTTAAGTTCTGTGGGTGGTGGGAACACACACACACACACACACACACACACACACACACACACACACACACACACACACACACACACACACACACACACACACACACACACACACACACACACACACCCTGTCAAGAACATGTCTGGGTCACATTTTAAACCCAGAATCCTAAGGAAAAAATACAACATTTTGCATATAAGATATTATGCACAAAAAAAAATTGTATTTCATTATGAAAAAAAAAGTTTGTAGTCTGTAGTGTTTTTTATGCATCATGATTTTAATGGTAAAAAAGCAACTGTAAAAATGCTACGGTTAAAACATATTCAAACAGAAAAGAGTTATTTTAAATTGGAATAATATTTCACAATTTTACAGTTTTTACTGTATTTTTGATCAAATAAAGTCAGCCTCGAAGAACAGAAGAGAGATTTCTTTCAAAAGCATTTTAAAAAGCCATCGACCCCAAACTTCTGAATGCTAGTGCATTTATGTTTCATTGTGGCCTATATATAATTCATGTTGGTATCTGCTTATAATTTAAATATTAAAAATTGTGACTCATTTGCACATAGTTGTCTTGAATATAATAGAATCCTACTGGTCTAAAAATAGGCTTCCTTTTTGCTATAAGCACAATATAATTTATTTGATTTTGCCGTAAAATGTGACCTGGACATGACAGATTTCATGACCTCTCTCTCTCTCTCTCTCTCTCTCTCTCTCTCTCTCTCTCTCTCTCTCTCTCTCTCTCTCTCTCTCTCTCTCTCTCTCTCTCTCTCTCTCTCTCTCTCTCTCTCTCTCTCAGACTGTTTGTTTTTGTGACATATGTATCACTGTAAAAAATTATTTAGAAAAAAGTTACCTTTTGCCTTAAAATTTTGAGTTAATTGAAATTAAAATTTTGAGCTAATAGAATGAAATTTTTATTAAAATACTTTATTATGTAACTTTATTTATTTATATAACTTTTATTAAAATATTATTAAAATATTGTGTAAGCATATTGGGTAAGTGTGTGTGTTTTATTTCTGATGACGCAGTGAAACATGCCAAATAGTGCTATTTTCATGATTTATCAAATGTTTTATGTGGTTCAGATACAATAATATTTTGAGTTTTTTATTTATTAAACAAATTTCCTTCATTGTATCAACTCAAATGTTTAATTTCAATAAACTCAAAATTTCAAGGCAACCAGGTTACTTACTTTTTAAAGTTAAACCAACAAAACCGTATTTTCTATCCCCTTACACTGCCCCTGCCCCTAAACCTACCCATCACACACACACACAAACACAAACACAACACACACACACACACACACACACACACACACACACACACACACACACACACACACACACACACACACACACACACACACACACACACACACAGCCCCTAAACCTACCTATCACAGTAAAAATGCAGAATGTTTCCTTTCTCAAAAAAACTCCTTCTGTATGATTTATAAGCATTTTGAAAAGTGGGGACATGGCCAATGTCCTCATATTTCACCCTCTCCTTGTAATACCTATTGTCATATGACATTATACACATTTGTGTCCTCATATGTCACAATAACATGCCCACACACACACACACACACACACACACACACACACACACACACGCTGATGTGACAGCTCTAATCTCTCCATGGCTGAAAGAAAAGAAAGGATCTAATTAGAGCGAACGTGTCCGTGCGTGTGTTTCCAGAGGCTCTTTCACGGACTGAACTCAAATCACAGTGTGAATCGGTGCAGCTTTGTTTCACATCATTATTGCACATCACATCTGATTGTTGCACTGGGACATTTTTTCCAGGAAACAGGGATGAGAAAGAGAACTGCGATAAATCGACACACATTCAAAGACCCCATGACATTTGTGGCTTCATGGCTGACAAAATCAACGTTTAGAAGATGTATACATTAAAAAAAGGTTAAATAATAAAAACACATTTTAGCTTGATATGCAACTTAATTGGGTTATCATTGACTCAATGGTAAAGTATTTATGGTTGTTTTAAAAACAAAAGAAAGAAAATGCTTTCACGAGGTCTTCAAGTGTCCCAATTGAAATGAACATCACACACACACACACACACACATACACGCACACACACAAACACACACACACACAACAATGAATCCACCAGAGATACTAGAGCAGATAAAAGCATTAATGACTGAAGGTCACATTTATTAAACTGATCATGTTTACTCTCTCTCTACTCTGTATATAGTCGATACACCAATACTTCATTTTTAAACACTTGTGCCTCTACACATCTTAATACACTTATTGCACCGACAGAGGCCTTGGGAAGGGATTCGAGGGGGTGTTGGATTTGCTACCTGACACAGAAGGGAAGCCACAGCTGGATGTGTGTGTGTCCTTTATACAGATGCAACATTTAAATGGAGAGCCGACTTGTTTAAAGCAGGAAACGTTTCACTATCCATTTTGTGAATTTTTTTTTCTTTTTTTTCTTCTTCAGTCTGTTTCCACACAGGACAAACTGCAAATTTCCAAAGTTTCGTGAGCTGTCCGATCGATCGAGATGTCCGTAAGCGAGCTTTATTTTCACAGAGCGTCCGCTTTCAGAATCGTCCAATCACAGGCTTATTCTATTCCAGACTGTCCAATCCAATTCATCAAATCCATCTGAGTCTCTGCTGGCCCCGCCTTCCCCGTCTCTGGCCGATATAAACTGTACGTCAGCCAGAGGTGATACAGTAGCTGCGAACGCAACAACATCCGCTGCATCAGACATGCGCAATTTCTTCTTTTAATAAAAGCAACATTTTTAGACAAAATATTTTGCATATTTGAATAAGTGAATCTCATAAATAATGGCAAATTTCAGAGTCAAATTTCCCCTGAAATAAAACTAAGAAATTATATTTTGCATAAAAAGGGCAATTATCCCATTTTAGGACCGTTAAGATTTGCATTGTGATACTGAATTTTGACACTATTCTTTTGTACCGAATTATTTTCATGATTTGTTGTCACAACGTTTTAACTTTAGTCAAATCAACTGAGATAATGAATGTGGTTCAGATAACGTGACACTCTAAAAAAGTTCTGAGTAAAAAACAACCCAATGTTGGGTCAAATATGGACTAACCCAGCAGTTGGGTTGTTTTAACCCAGCGATTGAGTTGTATTAGGCAAATATTTAAGCCAACCACAGGATTAAAACAACCCAATCGCTGGGTTAAAATAACTCAATTCCTGGGTTAGTCCATATTTAACCCAACATTGGGTTAAAACAACCCAGCATTTTTTAGAGTGTACTATTTATTAAACCATTCTCCATTGTATTTACTCAAAGAAATACTTTTATGGCAACCAGGTAACTTACTTTTTAAGTTAATTATATTTAAAAATTAATCAATGTTATGGCAACATGTTTTTACATTGCTAATCAAAATAAGCTGAGCAATTTTCAAAATTACAATATTTCAATTTTTAAAAGTCTGTTTAATGTATTTTAAGTTAAAATTACTTAATTTAAGTACAATCAATGTGGATGTAAAACAAAACAAAAATATAAAAAATGTTGTTACTTGAAATAAAATAAAATGTATATAAAAACAACATTTCTCATTTTTCTTTGATGCACTACATCTTTAAAAATGCTGGGTTATAAACAATGGACAAATGGTAAACGGACTGCATAGCGCTTTCAACAGACCAATGGCCATCCAAAGCGCTTTACATATCGCCTCACATTCACACAAAACCAGCAAATGGGTTGTTTAAACCCAGCGGTTGGGTTAAATGTTTGCCTAAAACAACCCAATCACTGGGTTTGTCCATTTTCGACCCAACTTGGGTTGTTTTTAACCCAGCATTTTAAGCGCAAGTATAAAATAACTCAAACTAAAATAAACATTTTCAAAGAAGTATTTGACAAAAACATAACCAAATAACTAATATTTTAAATACATTTAAAAAAGCAAACTATTTCAAAATACAAATTATAATAGTATATCGAAACTAAAATAGCAATGACTGAATTTATGTTAAGTTAAATTTTATGCATAACAGTAAAATTCAACATTAAAGAAAATCTGCTTAAAATGTGCAACAAAAAAGTATCATGGTTAAAGGTGCACTATGCAGCTTTCCGTCCACTGGAGGGCGCCTATTCAAAACAAATGCGTAGTTTGATGACGCAAAGTGTGAGCGCAGCATCTTGGGAGATGTGGTCTTCTCATCACAGCCGATGGAAAATAGGACTCGGGCAGAAATCACGTTCATGCATGCGGTTATTAACGTTACTGTAGTGTAAAGCAGAGCAGGACCGAGTGTTATGGACCTGAGCACAGCTGCTGGAGCGATTGTTAAACAAACACACGGCTCGCGAATACCGGGACTTTTATTATGAAGGGACGGGACACATTCGCCGGACGCCTGCACTGATCCGCTCTTCCGGTCATGATTATAAGGTAATGTAGCTCTGTTTATCATATTAGATACATTTAAGTGTGTTCAAAACGATGTTATGACGTTACTCCGTGCGTTCACTTGTTCACTGCTAAGAGTAAAGCGCTCCTGCCAAATAAAAGCCGAAACCGAGGGTAGCGCAGATATGACGCGATTGACAGGCGACTCCCTCAAATGCAATGCTGAAACGTCCCGGTCCTTAGTTAAAAGAGCAATTTTCTCACAATTTACAAATAGTTGGAAACATCTGGGATATTGTAGGTACTCAACTGAACAAAATATATAACACTGGTTTTTGGATATTTTACTGCAAAAATACTACATAGTGCAGCTTTAAACACAAAAATATTAATCAGAACAACTGTTTTCAACATTGGTCGAAAAAGTTTATTGAGCAATAAATCATCATATCAGAATGATTTGTGAAGGATCATGTGACACTGAAGACTGGAGTAATGATGCTGAAAATTCAACTTTGACGACAGGAAAAATATATATATTCAAACAGAAGATAGTTATTTGAAATTGTAACAATATTTCACAATTTTTGCAGTTTTTGCAGGTTTTTTTGATCAAATAAATGCAGCCCCAGTGAGCAAAATTGAAATGTTATGCATTACAGTTCAAAAGAAACTCAAAATTCAAAGAAACTGTGTTTAATTGTCATTGGCAATCCAAAATCCATAAATACGGGTTTTATTTTTAATGCAAAATATAATTTCTTTTGATTTTAGGATTAAATGTGGTGTGATATTTCTTCATGAGATTCACCCCAACATCATAACATAATGATTTCTCTCCAAGTACATCTCTTATTGCATTTATGATTATTATAAATCTTCTGCGATTTACAATCAAACATTCAGGCCGTGCACAGTGAGCAAACAGTGTCTAAGTTGTGAACATACAGTGCTCTTTATTGCTTGCGAAAGCATTTCAGGTAACACGCTGTGCTGGGTGTGGACACAAAGTGGCAAATGAAGTTTATGCTGAGGATGCGTGACAGAAAATCTCCCTACGCCAGTTGCTTAGCAACCTTTCCTTCTAGATTCACTCACATGATGCTCAGGACAAATCTCTGAATTATCTCTCGATTAAAATCTAGCATAATTAGCATTAGCTAAAAATACATATACACAGAGTATAGAGGATGCAGATGAATGACTCGGGTGACGTGAGTTGTTTGTCTGTACCTACTAATGAATGATGAAACACTTTAGATCAGACCATTACGTTATTTTTGACTATGAATGTTTCTGCAAGCATGAATAGAGATATATGACTTACAGTTTATACTAAGAGAGCAAACTAAAGTCAACATGAAGTCGGAAACAGGTTCATACACTCTCAGAAAAAAAGGTACAGTGCTGTCACTGGGGCGGTACCCTTAGTGAAAAGGTGCATCTTCGTCATCACCCCTAAATGGTACATATTACTACCTTAAAGCTCCACTGTGTAACTTTGTTAGTTTATTCTTAGCTAAAAACACTTAGTTCTTTCAAAAATATATGTGCTCATTAATGTATATTTACTTCTTTCAAGTAATAAAGTATTCTCGTAAGTTTATAATATGCCATTGAAAATACATACGGGTGAGGGGTTCGAATGCCGGTCGCCATGTTGCCCCTCCATCTTGAAAGTACATTAGCCAAAGAGGGACATACTCGTAAATTCAAGCTTCGCCTTTCACGTTTTAACACTCGATGGCACCGTGTCGAATGTGAAGAGGGGGATTGCCATGTTAATCTTGGACTAAATCGGCCACCGTAGGAGTTAAAACGAAATCAGAATTGAGAGGAACAGAAACTAATATTCACTGGTTGGTCAAATACATTTACACCGCTAGATGGGGGAAAATATCACACAGTGTAGCTTTAAAAAATACATATCATTACTTTAAGAGTGCGAATTAGTACCTTAAAGGTACATAGTAGTGCCTTTTTGGTTTTGTAACTTAGGGTACTGCTCCAGTGACAGCAATGCACATTTTTTTCTGAGTGTGTGTGGAAATAAAAATAAAAAATAAAAATAAATAATCACTGTTGTTCAAAAGTTTAGGGTTGGTAAGATTGTTTTTATGTTTTTGAAAGAAGAACAACGCACAACCAGACTGCATTTATTTGATCAAAAATACAGTAAAGATTTTGAAATATTATTACAATTTAAAATAACTTTTCTATGTGAATATAAAATGCAAAATGTAATTTATCCCTGTGATCAAAGCTGAATTTTAGCATCATTACTCCAGTCTTCAGAGTCGCATGATCCTTCAGAAATCATTCTATGATGCTGATTTGATGCTCAGTTATTATCAGTTAATTCTTAATTAATGGTCTGTACATTCACTGTGAAAAAAATATTATGTAATAAATCAAGGGTAAATGAAAAATAATTAAGTGAATAAACCACGAATAATTAAATACAATTACGTGAACTTGACGATTCCACATAAGTTAATTTTTTCAATTACACATCAAGTTTATTTACTTTTTTTTTAAACTGTTTTTAAGTTAAGTCGACTGATCCCTTTTTACAGTTTCTCGAGCATCAAATCCTCATATCAGAATGATTTCTGAGGGATCGTGTGATACTGAAGACTGGCGTAATGATGCTGAAAAAAAATTGGCTTTGATCACAGGAAATAAATTAAGTTTTAAAATATATTAACAGTTATTTTATATTACAATAATGTCACAATATTTTACAGTATTTCTGATTAAATAGATGCAGCCTCGGTGAGCAGAAGAGACTTCTTTCGAAAACATTAAAAATCATACCGACCCCAAACTTTTGAGCGGTAGTGTTTGCTCCGTCTCTGAAAAGTTTTATTTGCACTTTTCACCATCCAATCAACCGCAGTAGGCAGAACAGCAGCAAAAACCATTACATGTTGACTTTAAATGCTTTCTTTGAATGGCATCAGCATCTGACAGCGATTTGAACAGGTTAGGCCAATTAGAGTCATTCTCTCTCCCCAGTGACATCATCACACAGCACGGAGCGTCTGCTTTACCTGTGAGTCTCGTCTGGGCTGTTCCCTCTCTTTTAAGACAGAACGTTCCCCTCTGTTCGGCTGAACCCCGTGAACACAAGCTCTGAGCAGTTATCTGTGTGTACAACCAGTGTAATGATGCCGGTTCAGTTCGTGCCAAGAGAGGGTGGAGACAGACGGGGAGCAGACAGAGGTCATGCATGAACGGATTCTCCACTGGCTCAATCAGATCAACAACAACACACACACACACACACACACACACACACACACACACACACACACACACACACACACACACACACACACACACACACACACACACACACGTCTCTTTTGAGTTCTCCTTGCAGATGGAGACAGAGCGGTCCATGCACACACCAACATCAGACAGATCGCTCCAAACATGAACATTTATACAGACAAACAGACAGTGAGGTTGTGCTTTAGTTATATCTCATTCTGCTCTTGCTTTTGGAAGCATCCGTGTCAAACCGCTCTGAGGTTACTGAACTCTCCCAGAAAAAAAGTTTTCTGTTTCTCTGAGTTAATGCAAAAAAATCGAATCAAGTGAGTGAACCTCACAAAAGCAAGAGAACACCCCCCAATAATACAATCGATTTTGTAAATAAAACGAAGCCAGTTTTAGGACTATTTAAAATATTTTAATTGTGACTTTTTCAATTAGAATTTTATCAATAACAAAAAAAAAATTGTCATTAATTGTCATAATCATACACACATAAAATTATGCATGGTAGTATTTTATGAATAAAGATCACTCTCATTACTGTAATACGTTATACATATTTAAATATTAAATTGCATCATTGTAGTATTTTATGAAAAAAATGTATCTTACTGTAATACAATATACATATGTAAATGTTAAATTGTGAATTAATTATGCATCATGTGCGGAAAAAGTGAGAAAAGTCGGTTTTTACATACATGAACAATGTGAAATTTAATGCAAACTTGACAATTCTACATAACTTCATTTTTTAGGTTTAAGTTTATTTACTTAATACTTTTAAGTCACCTTAAAGTCAAGGTAGAAATGTATGTAATTTAATTACTAACCACTGTATACTGTTTTTATGCTGTTTTACAAGAATGATAATCTAGTCAGAATAATCACTAAGAATTTTTAAGGTATTGCATGTCCCAATGCGAAAAAAATGTCTTAAAATAGGCTTCAATTTTAATCAAGCAATAGAAATATATTTATTGTATTATAATTTTGTGAGATTCACCCTAATATTTCTTTGTAAAACTTTACTATAACACTCTACTATATGCAGTCTGTACATAATAATCTGTATATTCACAGAGGGAGAGGAAAATGTATAGCCACACCCACAGTGGGCGGAGTCTCTGCAGTACATTTGGCTTTGCATGAGAAGGCGTGGCCTCAGAAGATGGACGGGATAGGGGAACGGGAGCGGCGAATCGGACAGGGCGAGGTCACTGGAGAGAGACGGAGAGTGCCGGCTATGTTGTTTAAGCTTCGGGATTTCTCAAAGCCTTCAGACGTGAGAGAACGCAACATTAAGAGCACAAAGACACACAAAACAAATACAAACGTGCCTCGTGGGACACGACATGCACACACATATAAGACCACATCACATTTACTGTGTCCAGTGATCAGAATGATGCCATTTTCAAATACCAAAATGTCTAGTAGAACATTTATTTTAGGAGCTTTTGGCTAGTTTCCGTGCTTCATTTTGATCACTAAACATGTTTTGTGTGCAATCATGTGCTCAGTAATTGTGAGAACCCAAATTGCTATACTGATTAATACATAAAAAGGGCATTTTAATTTCCTAAACAAATTACTATATGATAACTATTTTCTTAGAGGACTAAAACACAGTTTAATTATGATGATGATGATCATGATGATGATGATGATGGTGATGATGATGATGATGATGATGAGGAAGAGGAGGAAATGATGATAGAGGATGATACAATTCAACAACAATTTTATTTTTAAAGCCAGTCTGGATGGAAATGCCAACTAAAACTGTACAAAAGTTGCAAAAACCTCAATGAGCAAACATACAGAATGCGTCTGGATTCTGCCATTCATGGCCAGTTTCATAAATGATAAGCAGATAGTATATCATTATATAGATCAGTGTACATTAACAGGCCTGACCATATATGAAATTCTACAATGTTGTTTACACCTTATTAAATGATGATTAATGCAAGTAATTATATTGATTAATACGTACAGTGTCGTGTGTATCTGATTGTAATATGCGGCAACAATACATTATAATTTGAGCTCTTGTTCTGATGGCTAAGATAAAATATTAAAAAAAAAAAAATTTAAAATAACTATATATAGTTAATTTCCTGTATTTATTTCAAATAAAAATGTATTTTATTTACAAATAAATTAAGACAACACATACATACAGTATATTATATATATATATATATATATACACACACACACACACACACACACACACACATATATATATATATATATAGTGTGTGTGCGTGTGTGTGTGTGTGTGTGTGTGTGTGTGTGTGTGTGTGTGTGTGTGTGTGTGTGTGTGTGTGTGTGTGTGTGTGTGTGTATATAATATACACACACAATTAATGACAATTTTTTTGTTATTGATAAAATTCGAATTGAAAAAAAAGTATTAATGTCACAATTAAAATATTTTTATATATTTATATTTATATATATATATATATATATATATATATATATATATATATATATATATATATATATATACATATATACACATACTATTACTATAACTATAATATAAAATAAAAAAAAAACTATATATATATATAATAAACAAAATACATACTGGACCCATATGATATGTATTTAGCGTGTAGATGGGACCTGATGAAAAAAATATGTATAAATAGTCCATATAATATATTACTGTATCTTGTATAAACAATAACCATGTTTACATGCCAATACACTAACTCACAAAAATCAGCAGCATATTAAAAAAATTACCCGTTGTCCTAGTTTACATGCAAACCAATAACCCAGCACTTACTTGCAAAAGTAAACCACATTTACAAGACTTTATTAATAATCAGTTTATATCAGTTTATTTTTTGGTAGTGACACAAAAACATAATCAGTCTTTTCTTGTGATGTTAAAGTATTAAAAAACCCAACTTACGAACTATATTATCCTCTCATGCCGTTAGAGATGCAGCATTTTGACTGTATGCATAAGATGAGAACACCTTTTCATAATTTCTTGGGTCAAGAAATAGTTTGAGTTTGCAATATCTCCTCCTTCCCTACAGCGAAACACTCGCTCTGTCTGGATGCACTTATATCCACAGTAAGGTTGTGCTTTTGTCACACATCACACTTCAATGAATCGACAGAACGCAGATTAATGTGTTTACATGCCGGGAGACATCGGGGTAAGGGGCAAAAATCTAGCTGTGTTGATGGGTTTATGTTTAAGCCGTTTATGACTTTACTCCGATAAAGGAAACCGGGTTAACGCGTTTACACGAGCACATGCATTGTTGGCTTATTCAGCATAACCGGGGTGAGAACATGCATGTAAACGCGCTCAATAAGTATGTTTATCTGGTGCTAACCTTCTAATGCCCTTTAGCACTGGTAGTGTTGAGGGGACGCCAGGCGGGGACAGAGTTTGACCTTACAAACACGGCCCCAGCGGGAGCCTGCATTTCCTCACCGCCCTTGAGCTAGCCCACATTTAACCTCCCAGTAGGGTTATTAGCCTAGCATTTGTGTCTGTCAAACAGTACAGCCATGTGGCCTTGGGTGACAACTCAACATCTGCCTTGCTATGGGGTCATACTAGTTAAATATTCATGCGAAAGCCATGCAAAATGCAAAGAAAACAAAAGTAGACAACCAAATATTGATGCGTATCTAGGACAGCAAAAGATTTTTAAAGAGGGACTATTATGACCTTTTTCAAGTCTTGATTTCGTTTTTGGCTCTTAGTACAGGTTTTCATGCTTGAATATTCAAAAAACACAATTTGTCCCATATTTTCAATTATTGCAGCTCCTCTCTTCCCAGTCTGTCAGTAGCACTCTGTTTAGTTCCTGTCTCTATGAAGCCCCTCCTTCTGAAGAGCTCAGTCTCCTCTGATTGGTTGGCTGGATCAATGTGTTGTGATTGGTCAATTGAAGCGATTGCCAAGGTGTTTGGGAAATGTCCCGCCCCTTACTCACTACTAACCAACTCAACCAAGCTTTGCCCCTTTATTCTGCGTATTAATTATTTACATGAGGAATATAGAGCGTGTTCGTTCCTGCGAGAAAACTAAAGACTACAATGGAAGAGTTTCAGGGAGCTCAGAAACTCCCTTTGGACGGATTTTGTGCTTTGCAAACCTTTTTCAGAGTTGAACATGTTAAAAAGCATAATAGGACCTCTTTAAAAAGGGAGGAGAGCGACGAAAACACTAGTATTGACCATGGCGACAACTATAAATCAACGGTATAAAACATAAACCTCCTGAACAGTTAAAGTTCTTCATTTCCATCCATGAGTCAATGTTTATGTCAATGGATTGACAGATATAAGGGATGAAATGGGTTTAGATGTGATGGGCATTTGTTTGGACGTACTGTATATGCTAATATGAAAAATGGAAGGCTTTGATTGGCCGAGCAGAATACCTGTTTTGCGAATAGCTGCGTCTGCGTTGCAGGTGTAGTCGCTGGCGGCCAATAGGAAGCACGTGCCCTCGGTGTGACGGTCCGGCTCACGCATGCTGGAGTGGCGCATGGGTATCCGCTCCTCTGGAGACATTGTGATGTCACTTCCTGCGCTGCAGTCCGCAGACAACACTGGTGGGAAATGAAGAGCGTGAGCGGTGAAAAACAACATCTGCTTATTTGGGACACGGACCAGCTAGAGACAGAGGTGAGGGGTCAATCGCAAGATGAAAATAGGACCGAAATTGGGTCGAAGGAATGAGTCATCAGAAGCTGTGTGTGGGGCAGGGTTTGAAACCTGATGTTACAGACACTGGTAAAGAAAAACTGCTTTAAAAAGATCCTAAATACTTCATGAAAATGTAACTACACATGCAGGGATCTCTGAGAGAGGAGACACAATATCATTAACTCAGTAGAAATCAACGGAAAATTATGCATCACCATGATTTGGAGAATATCTAGTATATGAAAGATGTATAATATCTCACAACAAGGTTCATTTGGATTAACTTTCAAGACTTTGCTGTCATTTGTTTGATGCATCATTGACTAATGTACCTCATATTTCATATTTCCATCTCCATGTCTCTTTAGGGACGCCGTATAAACAGTGTTATTTTAATATTATTTATATTGTATTATAGTATTTATTAATATATTGAATTAGCTTATACTGATATATACTGAAATCTTATATTCAGTTTAAGTTTTAGCATTTAGTTTAGTTTATTTTTAGTATAATAAACTAGTATTATACATATATAAAAATTAGTATAACATTTTTATATTTATTTCAGTTTTAGATTTAGCCTTTTTGAATACTTCCCCTTAAACTAACTTTATTTGTTGCCAAAGCAGCATTTTGTTTGCTTTAATTTTTCATCTAATATTCACTTTAATATTTATTTAAATTTAGGTTTAGTTTCATTTTATTATTTAAGTTTCAGTTAATAATTACAACAGTGATCAGGAAAACACAATAATGACTTTCCCCCCAATTTAATAACTTTTGAAAACAGGTCAGACTCAGTAATGTTTAATCCCTTTGAAAAAGGTTCACCTGACCCAGATGAGATGCATTTCTTCTACATATATGTTTTTTATTTGCTCAAAAACGGTTGGACAGCTGATTTAAGGCTCTACTTTTCCCACTGTTAAATCCTGTGAAAACCATCGGACAGCAAAAGCACATCACATGTAAATGACCGCACATCATCCTCAAATCTGACCAGCATCACTCGATCAATCTGCACTTTTACATTCTCACTATTGTCTCTACATTCAGACTGAAATATCACAGTGAAATCCAGCCCATCTTCAGGCTCCCAAATGCATCTCCGTGGCAACAGGCGAGCAGTACTGGAGCTGCACCCTCTCTTTATGCTCAGCTCTCCAAGGAATATCTCAAACGCCATTAGCTTTAACCCTCCAGGACAACACACACCTGACTCGGTGGAATAGAGTCAGTTACTGGGTCTTACTTTACGGTATAGTTCAATGAAAATAAAAACTTCCAAATGTCGTTTAAAACCCTCATTCCCACTTGTTTTCAATTCATAATCAATGATGTCATTTATGTCTCCGAGGTCTCATGCCATTGGTTATCATGCATCATGTCGTGCAATTTCACATTAGATATAAAATTACTACACTGTAAAAAATGAGGTTAAAATAAGACAAGAAAATACCATTTCAGCCTTTCAACTTTAAATTTAGCCTCAGACGTCACCGCCCACGGACCGCTAGCTGAACGTCTGATGCATATGGCACAGTAAAATTGGAAAAACTTGAAGTTGTCATTCTACAGGATTTCCAGGAGACGTGCATGTCTAAATGCTGGATTTTTAAAAGCATGTGAATTATGTAAAGCTTGCGGCATAGACCCTTTAAAGTACGTCCAAGAGTTTTACACACCTGGTCTGTTATTGTAGGAACAGCGATATTACATTTTAATGCCCCTAAGCATGACACGGTACATGATTGGTTGCTTTACATGTTAGTCAGATGATCCTTAGCCAATGAAAACTGCTATGGATCCAGACCTTCTTTAGTCAGTCTGAAAGTCTGGCAACACAAGACAACTTCAGCTTTCACATTTAATTCTTAAAGGAGTACGTCAGAGCTGGGAAGATGAATCTGTATTTAAACTGGGTCATCAATGTAGTAGAAATGTGAAATTATTTTTTAATTTGGTGCCTTTTAGACTGAGAAAAGACAGAAAATGTATTTTTGTCTCAAGGGGATGAAAGACTACAATTCCCAGAATGCTTCGCTGCCCTGTGAGGCCACTCCCAAAGCCACCGCTACTGGATTACAGTGACTGAGTTGGAGAAGACACTACAATTAAAAACTGAACGTGTGTGTTCAATATAATGAGTGAGTCGCCGCGAGTCTCACAGCACTGAGCACTAACTGCAGGAGTGAAAAAAATGAGCTGATGAGGTCTCGTGATGAGAGCTGAGGTAATCGCGACTACACTCGCTCTGAGTGTGATCTCCATCCCTCACGCGCGGGTTCAAAACATGCGGAAATGGCTCCCTCTGCTGGCTGTAGTCTTTAGCCTCTGGCCAAACATTCCTCCTATGATGCAAATATCGTCAATTTGCGTCATAGGAGGAATTTTTCAGAAATAAAATGCATAAATCTCTTGTCTCAGGGGGATATGAGGGGGGAAAGCACAATCATTTGAATATACTCAAGGGTTTCTACTGATACAAAGCCATATGCTAATCACTGAAGTAAGCCTTTCAGTGCTGTTTCTTTTGAATTATTTGTGAATTTTACTAACAATTTGCTTTTCATCAACTCACAACCCCCCTGCGGTTTCTTTGCAGACCCCCATTTGAAATCCCTGTTCTACAGAATACTTTAACATCCAGAAAGTGACACACTCCACCTTTACATGTCTTAAAATCCCACTGAAGTGCCCTGAAAAACGCAGCAATTTTCAGTGTGTTGGCATAATTTCCACTGAAACGAAGACAGGGCAGGACATATCGATCAGCTCCTCCCCTTTTCTAGAGAGCATTTGATTGGACAGAAAATCTGACGAGAAGCTGAAGTGCAGTGATGTCATTAAAGTAATTGATCCCACACTGGCAAAAGTGAGAGACTGTAAGTTTTGAATGCTTAAAGTCGTCATTAGTTTGGAGCACATTAGCTCAGACCATGGGTTTTCAAACTTTATGATGCCAAGGACCCCCAAATATGATGAACCTTTTATGAGGGACCCCCTTCCTAAATTCCACCTATACATTTTTATGCATGAAAAAAAGAAAGATTTAAATTCTTAGATAAATAGTAAGAGTGACATTACATATAGGCCTACAACATGTCGTTTCCAAACCTAAATTGGCTATACTTAATGTTGGATGTATAAACCTGAAGAACATTATTTTAAATTTAAAAATATTTATATAACTAACTTTCACAATAAATGTATGCAAACAGCTCACGTACTGCATTAAAGGGTTACTTCAGCGATTTAGCATACGGCTTTGTATCAGTAGAAACCCGGGAGTATATTCAAATGATCATGCTCCATGCTGTGTATGTGCCGTGACACTCGATCATCTCACTCACATTATATTGAACACACACGTTCAGTTTTTAATTGCAGTGTCTGTTCTCTAACTGAACCAAGTAACACTTTATTTTAAGGTTCAGTTATTAACTATTACCTACTTGCTTATTAGCATGCATATTACTAGGATATTGTCTGTTTATTAGTTCTTATAAAGCACATATTAATGCCTTATTCTGCATGACCGTATTCTACAACTCTTAATCCTACCCAATACCGAAACTTAAATGCTACAAAACTACCTTATTACTAACTATTAATAAGCAGTAAATTTGGAGTTTATTGAGGCGTAAAAGTTGTAGTAAATAGTGAATATGTGTTCCCCATACTAAAGCGTTACCCTGAACTTATTTTATGAAAATGAACGCAGTGGGCAAATGATCCAGTAATCCAGTAGTGGTGACTTTGGGAGTGGCCTCGCAGGGCAGCGAAGCAATGCATTCTGGGAGTTGTTGTCCTTCATCCACATGAGACAAAAATACATTTTCTGTCTTTTCTCAGTCGCGAAGGCACCAAATTCAAAAATAATTTCACATTTCAACAACATTAATGACCCAGTTTAAATATAAAGCTTAATGCTAAATCACTGAAGTAACCCTTTAATAATGCCTTACAACCCCAGTGAGCAAGAAAAAGAGGACTATAGTGAGAAACACTTAACAGAAAGGAAACATATACAATTCTGGAAAGTATGTATACAACAAGAAAGAAACATTTAGAAATGAAAGAGTTAGAAAGTTTGGTAGACTTGATCAATTTTTGCTTTCTGGGGGACCCCTGGGGGTCCCCGTACCACAGTTTGCAAACCCCTGGCTTAGATAACAGTAAGGCAAAAATAAATACATTTTAATTTGATTAAATGACAGCATGTGTCTCACCTGAGCGGTGGCGCTCTAGTCCTCTGCTCTGTCCGAGGCACAGCTCTCCCTGTGTGCTGTTACATGCTGTACTCAGATCCGTTTTGCAGTAAGACGGCGAGCCAGTCTGCACAACCTGAGGGATGTGTTTCTTTCTCTTCTTCGGGAGCTTCTGTTTGGCCATGGCTAGTGAGTAGTACATGCCAAAGTTATTGACGATGACAGGCACCGGCATAGCTATCGTAAGCACGCCGGCGAGGGCGCACAGCGCGCCCACAACCATTCCAGACCACGTTTGGGGGTACATGTCTCCGTAACCCAAAGTGGTCATCGTGACCACAGCCCACCAAAAGCCAATGGGGATGTTCTTGAACATAGTGTGGTGGCTGGCTGTAGGGTCGTTCGGACTGGCTCCGATCCGCTCGGCGTAGTAGATCATGGTGGCGAAGATGAGCACGCCCAACGCCAGGAAGATGATGAGGAGCAGGAACTCGTTTGTGCTCGCACGGAGTGTGTGTCCCAGTACTCGAAGGCCCACGAAGTGGCGAGTCAACTTGAAGATCCGCAAGATGCGCACAAACCGCACCACCCGCAAAAAGCCCAAAACATCTTTGGCCGCTTTGGAGGAAAGTCCGCTCAATCCGACCTCCAAGTAAAACGGCAAAATTGCCACGAAGTCTATGATATTAAGGACGCTCTTGACGAACTCGAGCTTATCCGGACTGAACGTCACGCGCACCAGGAACTCGAAAGTGAACCACAAAACGCAAACTCCCTCCACGTAGGTGAGCGCCGGATCCGTCTCGATCTCGTACTGCTGACTGTCGTTGCGAAACACGTCCGTCTTGTTGATAATCGTGTTGAAGGCCTCGTGGGTCTCCAGGCAGAAGGTTGTGATGGAAACCAGGATGAAGAACAAGGAGGCGAATGCAATAAACTGGGAAGAGAAAGAGAGAGACGGAGAAGTGAGTGCAGTTTCAAACAACGCAACTATATTTACGAGGTCAGCTCTTGTTTAGCTTGAATGGCGCTGACATCCATTAGCAACTGTTTGTAGGCTGCGAGCTCTCAGTCTTTATACTGTTATTCAGTGTCCATTTGTCCTTGTTTTTATTTGTTGAGCCTTAAAAATGCTGTGTTTTCAGTGAAGGCGACACATATTTCTATGAAAGCCTGTGAAAGCTTTGCCAAGCTGTGTTGGGGAAACTGTCACTATTTGGGATGGCCAATATGCTTTCATACAAAATATAGCCAAAACATGTAACTTATATAACTTCTATAACTAGTCAATTATATATCAGAAATTTCCAGAACCATTTTTATATTACCTATTAATATGCATGAGGTTATAGGTTTATTTTTTATATACAAATTAATATAATAAAATATTTTAATAAACAATATTATAATATGATCATGTATATTTTTTAAATATACAGTAATTGTTTATACAAAATGAATTTAATACATTTATATGTACACACATTATATATTTAAAAAACAAAGTTTATATACAAATAAATCAAATATTTACATGTATAACATCATTTAAATATTTCATATTTATAATATTTATATATGTATTAGTTTATAGTTTGTTTATTTTCAATGTAAAAAGTATAATCATTTAAAAAAATTGTTTATATAATTTTTTAAATAATAATAATAATAATAATAATAATAATAATAATAATTAGTTACATTTATTTTACATATGGGGGGGGGGGGTCTCCTCAACCACCTCCAATATGCAGCATCCACCTGGATGATGCAACGGCAGCTATAATACATCATACATTTATATGTATACACACACATAATTGACAAAAACAATTAGTGATTTTTTTCTTCTCAAAATTACTAAATAAAAATTATATAATATGTTTTAAAATTAAATGTAATAAATTATAATCATATGTTTTAAATATATATATATATATATATATATATATATATATATATATTTATATATATATATATATTTATATATATATATATATATATATATATATATATATATAGTTGTTGATATAATATACACACACACACACACACACACACACACACACACACACACACACACACACACACACACACACACACACACACACACACACACACACACACACACACAAAACAGTATTTATTTGACAAAAACAATAAGTGATTTTTTCCAATAGAATTACTGTAGTAAAAACAAATTATTTTCTATATTATTACAAAAAATTGCCAGTCTAATTTGGGACTAAATGATTCAGAGTTGTTTTAAATTGATTCACCCAAAGAGATGCTGCGTCCCAATTCGCCTACTTATACTACGTCCTAAAAGTATGTACTCTTTTTGTGAAGAAAAAGTATATACTTTTGAGTGTGTAGCAGAAAAGTATGCAAGCTTCGGGACTTAATACTTCGCCATCTTTAACGGACTCTGTCGCTTAGTTACGTGCATCCCGTCACCGTTTATCTGCCCTGTCAATCATCGTCAGATTCGTCACAGTTCAAATCCTCCACATTCAGTTTAATCTCCTGCCGTATCGGAGAGAAATGTAGCCGCTCGTTGATCTGCCATGTGTGGGTCTTTAATGCAGAGACTCTCCTCATGTGTTTGCAGTTTAAATATAATGATGCATTTAAAAGTTAATGGCCAAACGTGTCATTAAAAAAGTTCACAATGCCACTGCAGGTGAAATATAACGTGGACAACACTGAATAAATATATTTTTGTCAGGTTAAATATTGATGGTCACTCAAACCCCTTTATCTAAACTTCTCTACTTAACCGTCGAACTCGCATATCCGCCATGTTTGTAGTTTTTTAACGCTTTTTATCCGCGTTTGTAGTTCTAATCGAATCCTCGTCCAACTCGCAATGGGTTGTGGGCAATATCAGCCGTTAGAGTGCCCATCGATCCATACTTGAATTCGGACCGAAAATAGTAAACCATCCGGGAATCTTTGGAATACTCTTTTCAACATACTACGATTAGGGACATACTAATGATATTTTCAAATACTCTTTAGGATGGATAGTATGCGAACTGGGACGCAGGGAGACTCATTCTTGTGAATCGGTTCATTTGGACAGCTCATTTAAATGCACCTCCCACAGCTTTATAAGAGGGTGAGGTGCAACTTTTTGAGAAGGCCCATTTATTTACACTATAACTCAGATTTATTGCTCGTCTGTGGTCCAACAGCATACAGCGTGACATAAATAGCGTAGCACTTTTAGCGAGTTTCTCTCCACCACCGTTGTCATGATAATGTGAGGCACCACAAAGCAAAACACTCTTCCAGTATCTTGGCCGGTCATCGGCGTGTAATATTTAATGTCAATAAAAGCCGTCAAATGAGTGAGTCAGACCTTATAGCAGCTGCGTTCAGCCCACACAACAGCGCTCCAGCCCCGTCTGTCAACACATCACCTTAATGTCCACACAATTATTCAGAAAGCACACATCATAACAGACCCCGTGCGCCGTCACTCAAGCACAAACATAACACGCTCGCGTAACTTCATATTAAACTCAATTATGGTAGTCACTGCACTAGTATCGCGACCTTATATTCACGCCGAGCCTGTGATGAACAACAGATCAGCACAGAACTGAAAAGACTCCAGTCAAAGTATCGCTAAAGGCAGAAGCCGGCCCTGGCGAATGTGAAAAGACGTCAGCGCGGGACAGCCTGTCCCCTCTGGATAACATCTCAAAGGGGCCTGTCTCACGCTTTTACTCTTGCTTTGTTTTAGCGTCCTAATGAGGCTTTAACTCGTCTGGAGGGCTATAATCACCGCAAAGCCAGCAGAAATGATCAGGACCAAAGCATTATGGGATGAGACAATGAAAACAACCTCCCAGCGCACTATAATAGGGTCTTTGTTGGTCTACTGCGCGTGCGGTACACTTGTAAGCAGTATCTAATGATCTTGTCACCCAGCGCAGGCTTCAGAAGTCCCCCATGAACGGCTGCTGCTGTGGCTAATGTGGGGTTTGGCAGTAAACGCAGCTGGCAGTGATCAGTGTGGGGTTTCACATCCGCACTAACCTCGCTTTACCCTGTGACTTCATTAGCCAAACAAGCAGCCGAAAGCTTAGCTGTACTTTCATGTGTACACTTATAGGCTACGTTCAGCCTTCTGTGGGCCAAATCAGATCTGTTTTTCTCATTACAGTGTGAACGGCACAAACCACATGGAATCTGATATTTTCAATTCTGATTTGTATGGAAACTTGTTTAAAAATGTAAAAGTTTTTTTTTTTTCACAATTGACTTTTTTCCTCAGAATTACATAATACAATGTCGCAATTCTGACTTTATATCTCATAATTTTGACTTTATATCTCATAATTCTGACTTTATATCTCAATTCTGACTTTATATCTCAATTCTGACTTTATATCACACTTCTGACTTTATATCTCAATTCTGACTTTATATCTCAATTCTGACTTTATATCTCAATTCTGACTTTATATCACACTTCTGACTTTATATCTCAATTCTGACTTTATATCTCAATTCTGACTTTATATCACACTTCTGACTTTATATCTCAATTCTGACATTGTATCACACAATCCTGACTTTATATCACACAATCCTGACTTTATATCTGTCAATTCTGACTTTATATCACACTTCTGACTTTATATCTCAATTCTGACTTTATATCTCTCAATTCTGACTTTATATCTCAATTCTGACTTTATATCTCTCAATTCTGACTTTATATCACACAATTCTGACTTTATATCTCAATCCTGACTTTATATCACACAATTTTGACTTTATATCTCAATTCTGACTTTATATCTCAATCCTGACTTTATATCTCAATTCTGACATTGTATCACACAATCCTGACTTTATATCACACAATCCTGACTTTATATCTGTCAATTCTGACTTTATATCACACAATTCTGACTTTATATCTCATAAATCTGACCTTATATCTCATAATTTTGACTTTATATCACACAATTCTGACTTTATATCACACAATTCTGACTTTATAACTAGCAATTTTGAGACAAAATGATGAAATTATATTTTTTAATGTTTTATTCTGTGGCGGAAACAAGCTTCCATAGATTTAGGCCACTTTCATATTAGGAGTAGACTGATTATTGGCCTGACTGATTTTCCGCGCAGATATTAATAATTTTTATGGTTTTTGGAATCAGTCATTTTCAAAACAGATTTACAGATAAAATAATTACATTTTGAAATGTGCTATTTGCTGCTGATGCAGCTGCATCTATTGTCCTAGACTAATGCCCGTCCACCGCCCATCTGATTTGTAGGGAGTGGCGATTCCAGCCAATCAACACAGAAGGCTGAAGGCACTGAAAGTTTGGCACTCTCACAGAAAGCACTTGCTAACTGGAGCTGCTTCAGTGATATCACATCAGTTGTCTCTCATTGGTGAAGCAGCAGCACACATAGCTGAAGTTGCGAAACTTTTTTTTGTGTGCTTTTGGGCGATTAAAATGTCTCCATGAGCAGCATTTTAAATCAACCTCTTATGAGGGTTCATTTCAGATAGGATGTCTCCTTAGAAGGCAGTGGTCTATGCAGGCATTAGACAGCCACACAGCTCACGGTTTTACAAATGCAGATCAATGAGCAGAAAAGCAGTTGCTAGATAGTGTATAAAAGACACTATTCGACAGTTGCATTGGACGGATTAAAACACCTGGAAAATAAAATTGTTATTTCGGATACGTCCCGCATGACAGAAAAATCTATTTGAAGGAGTTGAGCTCTTTTGAAGAGAGGCTGGTATCTGTATTGACGTTGGAGGTGCTTTCTATGGTGATATAGAGGCTTTACACTCCTTCTGATTTAAGTCTGTGGAAAATGGATCAAACGTGCACTCTTTCTGCACCCCCCGAAGTGTGTGTGTGTAGTGCCATAGATAGCGCTGTCTATGTGACAAATTCTGATGCTAATAAAAGAAAGTTCTGCTTTTTATCCTAAGCTGCTTAAATATGGTGATTGATTTGCGTGCAAAGATGTAGATGTAGCTGTTGGCGTGAATCCGTGTGTGTGTTTGGCCGTGGCTGAAGGTCACCTGTGGATGATTCTCTCAGGACCCCCAGCTCTTAACATATGGCAGACACGGCACTGTCGCCCAGGCAACAGTGTGAGGAGAAGCTCCACGACAACGAGGTGTGTCAGACTCCTCTGAGTGTGAGTATCAGAACACACCCCATCTAAATCTCACACACACACACACACACACACACACACACACACACACACACACACACACACACACACACACACATATTTGAATTCACACTTACAAATAAGTCAGATAGAATAAATGTTATGTGTATTTGGCGTGCTGTCCGTGGAAAGAGCTCAGAGCTCGGTATTTGGCCCGAACCCAGAGTACTCCCCCCCACATTTCTGGTTGTGGTAGAAACAAGCCAAGACTGAGGAGTCGGGGTGGTGGAGGGATGCTGAAAACTGTAGAGGAATGTCAGTAAGTTGACTAAACATATTATATATAAATATATATATAACATCATGTGGTTTATGGGGACTCTCCATGGGCATAATAGGTTGTGCGCACACACACACATATCTACTTGAATATGTGGTTTACAGGGATACTCTATCGGCGTAATGGTTTGCACACACACACACACACACACACACACACACACACACACACACACACACACACACACACACACACACACACAATTCAATATGTGGTTTACGGGACTCAGGCATAATTTTGTTTGTGCACAAACATTGCAATTGAGGAATGCATACAATGCATAGATGTATTAAATTAAATGTGGAGTGTAATTAGGGGGATGTTAACTATAACAAGAGGATTGATAGACCAGTTTACATTGACAGAATGCATGCAACTATGAGATAAGAGTGCAACTTCAATCTCCCAAAGCCTGCCTACTCTTCTTTTTCTTCACAAAAAGAGGACATCCTTTTAGGGCACAGTATAAGTAGACAGATTGAGAAAGAGAATGTATATAATGTGCACATAACACAGTCAAATATGGAAGGAAAGGAAAAACAGCTTAATTCCTTTGTGAAACGGAAAACAAAATATTCCATGTGAAAAAAGTGGTAGTTAAAAAAATTATTTATCACACAGAAGGTTAGGTTTAGTGCATTGCATTGTGGGATACCGACAGCATTCTGTGCAGCGTTTTGTTGACAAATTTAGTGTTTGCATCCATTCATACTGAAATTTGCATAATGAAGTAATTTGACGACAACGTCACATATAGTACACATTCAAAGAATGCACTGCTCACATACATAGTACACTAATGAACATAAAGCAGTCTGAAGTTATGAATACAGATGAAGTGTGTCATCGTGATTTTAGACCAGAATCAAGTCTTGTCACGGCTTTATTTGCAAGCCGGTGAGACGACGTGTCAACGCTGTGATTCACCGCCACTCCAATATTATCACTGACAGCCACACACACACACACTCGCTGACAGCTAGTCTGTTATTATCCGACTAATGTATTGCGAGTAGTTCATGCACTTATAAAGGGTCTGGACGACATCCCTGTGGCAGGAAAACGATGAATGTCACACGAAGGGTGAAAGCATATCAGAGCCACTAATGGCTTTCTGAGGAAATCTGCTCGGAGGCTCGGCACGGAGATGTGTGTCTGTGGGTGAGATGTGTGTGTGAATCACGTCTACAGGTGTGTCCTTAGTCCCTGTTCAACAGCAGGAGCAGGAAGTCCTTTCGCACAAACGGAGGGACGTTCCACAATCACACTCGCTCCCGGCATGCAAGTACTTATGTAGGTCATGCACACAAAAAAAAGGTGTCTGTGGATCTGTTCCAAAAACAAGCAAGCTACACCAGCAGCTACACCTTCTAAGGCAACATCCTAACAGGAATAAAAGCACAAAAGCGGCCGATTTAGAGCGCTATACATGGACAGCAACTCTGCACGACAGTGCTCCTCAGTGCTCCTCAGTTGATTTCAATAGTTTTAATCAGCATACTAAACCAACAACAACACAATATTCCAATAAAAATGGTTCCTTTGCTGGGTATAAACAATGCTGGGTTGTTTTTTTAACCCGAATGCTGCATTCAGCCTGCTGGGTCATTTTATTGGGGTGTTTTTAGTGTTTTTACCCAGTGCTGGGTCATCACATACCTACCCAGCACTGGTCAATGTAACCCAATGTTGGGTAGTCCATGCCAAACCAGTTAAAACTGGATACGTTTGTGTTCTAAGAGAAGAGTTTCACCTCCTGCCCTATCGATGACGAAAATTATGTCACGCCGTGGAATGCAGACGGCTGAAGTATGCTTAAAGGTCCACTGAAATCAACATTTAAGTTTTTTAGCTTTTAGTATGACTGTGTTAACCTGAAGGTTATGAATAAGCTGGTATGTTCAAAACCTGCATTTAGGAGATATAAGCATTCAAAATGTACAGTCTCCCACTTCTGTCAAAAAGAATCACAGATTTTGATGACATCATTGCAGACTTCCCTTTCTCGTCAAATCTTCTGTCCAATCAAAATGCTCTCTAGAATCTAAAGCCCGCCCCCTACACTGCTGAAGCTGCGGCTGAAATCGGTCAGTTGTTAACACACATTTACTAGTTTCTACATGGTGAAAGGCACATAGCACACTATATATGTGATAGGAAACAATTCAGCGTAAATATGTTTTCATTTGAGGGGAATTAAGTCTGTTTTCACGTTAGTTTCACGCACTGCAGCCAGCAGCACACACACCAACGGCTCTGGTCTAAATATAGACATCAGACACGAGAGCACAGCGCGGATCATATGCGCGAGTCCGCGCAGACAACAAACATATCGACCCCTTTTAATTCTGGATTTCAAAGCGATATGGAGGAGATTATGATGGTAAACAGTGTTAGAGGAAACTGGCTTTACCAAACAGAGAAAGGTCCGCTCTTTCGCTCTAGTCAAACTGTATATTAACGAAACGCTATTGGCTGTTTCAAAAAAGGGGAGGAGCTGCTAACAGCTGAAGCCGTTTCAGGGGAAATTATGTCAACACATTGAATAATGCAGTGCATTTCAAAGCACTTCAGTGGGTCTTTAAATCACAGCATGTTCTACATGATAAAAACAGTACTTTACACATAGGCTGCATCCGAAATCGAATATTTCCCTACTTATATAGTAGCTGGAAAACATTATGTGACAAAAGAAGCATGTTCGAATTCGAGTACTATTAAAAGAGTTGACAAAAAATACCCAGATATAAGCATAAAAATGAGTAATGAACAAAATTCTGAGAAAACAGTGCATTTTCAGCTATTATTTGTCAGTTTTTGTGCTTTACTTGAAGCGGCGCTGCGCAGGCCGATCAGTGTGTGACTTCAAAGTACAGCGAGAGCGATTAGAGAGCAGACGAACGCAATCAAGTCAAACACACATTTTCACTGAGCCCATAGAAACGCATTACGGGCTCTGTTCCAAACCCTGATGAGTTGTCTTGCTGTCTACTTTCTTAACTCAAAAGGAACTTCATAATTCACTGATTTGGAATTCTAATAGCCAGCAACAAATAGCATTTTTCACATCATGAGAGATTCCAATGGAATTTGGAAGAGATTCAAATAGAATTTGGCATGCCGAGTGAACATTCTGATACTATAGTAAGGAAAAGCCAGACAGCACACGCGTATATTGGATAAAACAGTCCATTTTGATGCTTTAAATGCTGTTTTTATAGGCAGCTCACTGTGTTTCTAAAACACAGCCAGAGTGTGTGTTAATATCCAAGCATGCAATCTGGTGCTCTGTTTTGTGCATTATAAATGGCCATCTCCTCTTCACTCCACAGCAGTTGCTGTTTAATTCATTTCATGCTCTTTCAGTAAAGCTTGATGGGCTTTTGACAGTCGGAGAGATCAGCCCGTGCCCATCTGAACTCCATTAAATTCACATCACAACGTCATATCAAGTTTTCAGGGCTCTCAGTAAAACGAGCGTCACACACAGAGTTCATCACCACGCTGAGATCATAATTGTGTGATTGAGTCGATGGGCAAAACTGAAGTGCCTCCTCTTGCATTTTCACACACACAAAAATACATGCAGTATGTTGGGAATGGCATAACACCCATTCTATTTGCACTCTGAAAAATGCTTGGGTTAAAAACAACCCAAGCTGGGTTGAAAATGGACAAACTCAGAAATTGGGTTCTTTGAACCCTTTGAATTTTTAAACAACCCAATGTCTGGGTTTGTCCATTTTCAAACCAGCTTGTTTTTTTTTTTTTTAAACCAGCATTTTTTAGAGTGTGTATGTGTGAAATACCTGAATTTACATTAGCCAACCAGAGCACACTGCCTAAAACTGTATCCCACAATACACTCTAAAAAATGCTGGGTTGTTTTAACCCAATGTTGGGTCAAATATGGACTAACCCAGCAATTGGGTTGTTTTAACCCTGCGGTTGGGTTAAATATTTTCTTAAGACAACCCAATTGCTGGGTTAAAACAAACCAACTGCTGGTTTAGTCCATATTTGACCCAACATTGGGTTGTTTTTTACCCAGAATTTTTTAGAGTGTACACTGCACCTCCATTTCCTGTGCTGAATAAACGAGCAGAAATGATAAGATCCAGGGTTATGACGACACTAATATGACCCGACAGCCAAAAGTCACATTCAATTCCAAAATAACCATAATTATCAATTTGCTGATTAAAACAAGCAAGGTAACGAGATTATGCAATGATTACAGAATATCATTGTACTTAGTAGTATGGTTATTATGCTTAATACTCAATTATTTCTGCCATATAAAGAGATGTAAGAGTAATATGATATAGTTTAAACATCCAGTTAATGAATCAGTCAGAATGATTGATTAAATTCCCCAGTGATTCATTAAAAGACTCAACTGCTCATGAATCAGACTCTAGTGTTTATTTTCACACACAGTCAGAAAAACAACCCAGCAGAAACCCGTGCTGTCATTATATCATTTCTTTTGACACCAAATAGCGGCGCAACAAACACTGATGCTAAATCCACTGACAGATCCTTCCGTCTCTCTCTCTGTTAAACGGCCGAGACGTGTCTTTCAGCGAGTGTGATCTGCGTTCACGGCCGTATTAGCCATCTGTTCATCACTCCTACTCCTAAACGCCGTGTCAGTGACGTCATCGGCCTGGTGGTTCCTACTGTACTGTCAGAAGCTCTCGTACAAACACACACACCGTCCCGCTGGCGTCCCTGCAGGTAGTGGCAGATGTCCTGATCGTGTGTGTGATCTCACAGCAGGATTCCCGCTCTAACAACACACACACGACAAGGCTCATGAAAAACCTAAACAATACTGCATGATAAAAACACAAACCCCATTAACACTAGGACATAAATGCCTCATATCAAACACAAATCGCAGTCAAATTTTGATTTAATGCACATTTATGCAAGCTGGTCTCTGCCACGGAATAAAAATATAGGCTAATTGTGACTTTTTAATCTCACAATTCTGACTTTTTTCCCCTCGCAAGTTTACCGTATATCTCACATTTCTGAGGAGAAAATGTCCTAATTGTGAGATATTAAGATCTGAGAAATAAAGACGCAATTCTGGCAAAGTCACAAATGCACAATATAAAGTCGCAACTCTACTCTTTTCCTTGGAATTGCACATTTATATCTCGTAGTTCTGACTTTTTTTTCTCAGAAATGTGATATAAACTTTTAATTGTGAGCTATAATTGCGAGTTTATATCTAAGAATTATTTAAGAACTATTTCTCAGAATTTTTCAGACTTTATAACTTATTACTTTATATATCTCACGATTCTAAGGAATAATATAAGAGTAGGCTATAATAAATGTAAATTGCAAGAAAAAAAGTCAAACCTGAAATAAAAAGTCATGATCAGCATTTTTTATTCTGTGGCCTAAACAGTCTTCCATAGACATTTCATTGGCGATTTCAAAATGACTGAGATGGCCAATCAAAGGTGGCGGGGCTTTACTGTTCACAAAAGCCGAACGAATTCCAGCGCAACGCTTCAGGTTTTAACAGTGAAAACGTGTGAGGTCAGTAGCTAAATATTTCATATTTGACAACTGTTTTTATGCGTATTTCTGTTTAAACAACTTTTGTCACATTTTGCATTAAAACAAATAAAAGGATGAATCACTTATGTGATGCATGAAATTTAGCTGCAGCTCTTAAAAGACTCCATCATGCCCCTTTTCTATCTTTGCTAAAAAAAATTAAAAAAACGTATTTTCCCCATATTCTCCATTATTGCAGCGCCTTTCCTCCCAGTCTGTCAGTAACGCTCGGTTTAGTTCCTGTCTCTATGAAGCCCCTCCTTGTGAAAAGCTCAATGTGCTCTGATTGGTCAGCTGGAGCAGTGTGTTGTGATTGGTCAAGCGCTTGTGTTTGGGAAATGGGGCGCCCCTTACCATAACCAATCAAATTTAAACATTTATGAGACAACGATATGAGACAATCGGGGTGAGCTTTGGTGACACTGTAAGCGGTCTGAGTACTCCCGGCCCTCAAAAGTGTAAATCTCTACGACTTACGGTTTGGTCTGCCTGATCACTTTTTGGGAAAGATGCTGATTAGAAATTTGAACCTTCCGTCTTGTGTACCAAAAAAGTGCACCAATTTGGTAACAAAAACATTTGAACTGCATCATTGTATTTGCTGCCGTTGTGCATAAGCAGCGTTACGTCATACGACATCTTCAGACAGGAAGTGGCTACTCTCCTTCTCATTAATCAACATTTGCGCGGGTCCAGGAGGAGATCCTGAATAAACGTTCAGCGAGGACGCTTGATTGGCTGCTTTAAACCCGCTGTGATCAGGGAGTAATTAACATCTCACTAATTGATTTGCATTACCGTGGTTTCTTGCATGTTGCACATGCTCATCAAAAAAACATGAGCAGACACGTGCAAACGCGAATGCACAAGACCAGATGTTTAAATTCATTACAAACATTTATTTATTGAGCGTGTGAAATAGAATATTTAATGAAAATGCATTTAGGACGGCACATCTGCAGTGGTGAATCCATCTCAGCCATAACCTTCATTACAACCATCAACATTAAAATAGATTTTAAAGCAGCACTAGGTAACTTTTCAACCTTCATAATATATTTTCAAGACTCTTGTGATGATAAATCGACTTACAATAGGTTGAATGACACGTCTGCCATAGCTTGTCGGGGTCTGTATCGTTTTCAATCGTACTTTTAAACTTCGGGTTTCGGGTAGTAACCCGAGAACAAAAAGAACTACAAAATTTTGACTGTTTTACGGCATATATGTTACTTCCACCAACACACACACTTCCTTACATTCGGACGTGCAAGCCCAACTTTGTTCGTCGGATAATATAGTCATGTCCGAAGCAGCACAGACAAATAAGAAAGAAAAGGTTTTGTTGGAGGAAAGCAATAAGAGGAAACGAAAAAGTGATGGGATTAAAGGCAGGACGAGGATCAAAATGTGACCAGCGTTTGCTCATCGGCGTCAGCTGAAGGAGGCGTGCCCGACCGATGCTGTCCTGCTTGTTATGGACCGACCACTCAAACATTGAACTGAAGTATCATATAGATTCTGTAAAACGCTAACCAATAGACTACTATAATGACGCTGGCTTGTAAACGTGAGCATCGTGATTATTTGGCGTTTGAAAAAAATAAAACCCATGAAATTATATTCATATGACCTGCTGAAACATATGCCACTGACTGTACCTGGGGTGAAGACATTTCACACGCGCCGCCAGAAGAACACCTGCATGTGAACTCCTCCTGCAGTGTTCAGGGGAACCGTTAGTGCTGCACCAACCCGCGGGACGCTTTTATGAAGTTATTTGGCCCGCCCCGCACCACTGTATATATTTTTACAACCCGCCGCGCACCCGCGACCATTAAATAGACATACGGGGTCCGCGGGTTATGAGACGACCCGCGCATCACTAGTTCAGGGCTATCAGGACTGTCATGTCAACAAATGCACACGCGATGGCATCCCCTGTTGTAGGATGACAGAGCTTACGATAGTAGTTGAGGACATAATTTTTTCCAAACTGTAGGGGGACCCCGAGAGCAAAAGTTACCCAGTGCTGATTTAATGTTGAAGGTCTAAAAAATGCTGGGTAAAAAACACCACAATGTTGGGTCAAATATGGACTACTAAAATATGGTATATGATATATGATATAATACAAATATGGACTATCAAATATGGACTAACACAGCAATTAAACCAACCGCAGGGTAGTCTATATTTTTATTCTATACATTTTTTAGAATTTACTGCAATTGGCAAGATTTTTCCAAAGGCTGCATTGCCTACAACAGCACCCTAAAACAACGAGTAATTTTGCTGTTGATTGACATTATTTTTTTTACATGCATTGATGAATAGTGCAAAATAAGTCCAGGATTGTGTATTAAAATGGTTAAAAAATATATATTCCATGTTCACTTTATAGAAGACAGTGCACACAAAGCATGCCGAAATAACCTAGAATAAATGTTGTAGAATGACTAAAACGTGAAGCCTTGCCTATACGTAGGCAACTCACTCGCTTTCCCAGCAGAGCGTCTCCTTCCCTCTGTGTTTTTGTAGGTTATAAAAAGGTTCAGCAGCCGATCGTGTGTCTCCACAAAGACTGTCATTGTGTTTTCTACTCATATCGGGGGTACCATGGTAACCGCACCCCATCTCTCTCCAAACGCGCCTGCTTTCTCTCCTCCGTAACGAGGACGAGGGCTGAGCGAGAAGACAAGCGGAACGGGAAGAGTTGGGGAGGATGGCAGGGAGAAAACAACTGTGCGTTTGGCACAGAACGCAGGGATTTCCCTCGCAGCCGCACACACACACACACACACACACACACACACACACACACACACACACACACACACACACAGAGTGCCGGATGTCACAGATGCACAACCAAACAATGAAAGGTCATTCTGTGTGTCCGTGGGATGAGAGCAGAAAGGATGGAAATAACAGCAGATGGAGACGAACTGAAACTGAATGCAAATGACACACAAACCCTCAGCACATGACAAGGAGATTTACTCCTCTTTCTCTCTCTTTCTCTCTCTCTCTTTCTCTCTCTCTCTCTCTCTCTCTGACAGGCTGTCCAGCTCGCTCGGGGAAGCCGGTTAAACTCGCGCGCTCGGCACGCTGCCAGCAGCCCACGTAAAAATAGAATATCAAACACTTCCAAGTCCTCGCTTTTCATCTTAATAATTCAGTGTAACTTCACTTGTGAGAAGAAGTCTTGATGTTAAAATGCTTTAAATGCACTGACATCACACTCTCACACAATACTGCTCTCCTGAAAGTGTGCGAGTGTGTGTCAGGGATTTATGTGCCTTTTATGTGTGCCAAGTCAAAATAAATTATAACTATTTAAACAGTTTGCAACATTTACAGCAATTTATGGTTAAAAAAACCCAAATTAAAAACCATCGTTGTCCTGTTAGAAGATGAACTTTTGCGCCAGACTGATGGTCCAGAGCGCTCTGGAGTAGGTTTTCATCAAGAATGTCTCTGTACATTATCTTTCCGTCTTTCCTGAATAGTCTGCCAGTTCTTGTCCGCTGGAGCAGTGTGTTGTGATTGATCAAGCACTTCGAGACTGTTTGGGAAATACCAAGCCCCTTACCATAACCACCAGTTTTAACACACTACTGACTAACTCAACCAGGCACGCCCGCCCCGTTATTCTACAGTAACGGCGAATGAAATTGGCTGCTTATTTAACTAAACATGGCATGTAAACTGACTCGTTGGGTTGATGGTGTCTATATTCCACAAAATAGCAAATCCGCAATGGCTTTTAAAGGAAATGGGAGATGAGACTCTGATTGGTTTATTGCATGTTACACCCAAAACACACCCGTTTCTCATTAAGAGACTAGGCACAACCCTTTGGGACCTTTTTTTTGTATGTTGTTAGCAAAAGTGTTTGACAGAAATGCGCTCAGATCGTTCAAATAGGGCCTTAAATGTCCTTCTACTCGTACCTTTCTACCGCTATAATATACTGACAGTCATCATAATAATACAGGTGGTATAAGTAATTAATTAAACAATTAATTAAAAAGTCTTTCTGCAAGCTGACTTAAATACTAATATACAAAATCATAAACACAAAACCAAAATGAACATAATTAAACAAATAACTGTTTAAACAAAATACCATCAAATATAAAGCCTGACTGGAAGCATTGTGGGAATATCAGCGTACAGTTTTTCTCTGTAAAGTGTAAGATGCTAATTTTTGGCAAGGTTTTAATGTTGTTTATATGTGGTGTTTTTAATATGCTTTCAGACAAACCATGTGCATAAGTCAACACCATTGCTGAGTATTTTCTCCTTTCAACTTCAGCGAAAAAGGAAAAACGCAGTTCTTAACGACGGCTAGGGGTGCTTTAGCATATCATCAGCTATTGTCTGAAGTAGAGGTCTGCATTCCCATGGCTTTCCCGCAGGAAACGTTCAGTTTTCTTTTAGCGCGGGAGTACATTTCCAAGACAGTAGCGGTCGGTAACACTGGTGTGCTTTGGACAGGAGCGGCCGGGCTATTGTCAGACATCCTTTGACAACAGCTTGAACTTGAAGTGAGCAAAACTTTCTGTAATGGTGGTGTTCACACAGTTCTCAGTTCACTGCCCTGAACCTGGCAATATGCTCTTGGCATTATGTCCACGAGAGCACCTTCAGAGAGAACATTCAGCCTTTGTGGTCGGATTTTGGACGAGACGTTCAGTAATGAAGCTGTTGTCAGTCAGCGTGGATGTTAAAAAAATATTTATTTTTGCAGTAGCTATAGCTAATAAGCCAACAGTTTTCGTTTATATTTTATATTTTGAGTAACAGACGTCGTTTTTGATTTAGCCGTGAGCGGGTGGGAGTGGAATAGATCCTTTTCGGGACGAAAAAAAAACTGAAGCAGGAGAGTCTCAAGAGAAGCCGGTTATCCCGCTATATTTTTCTGTTGAAATGAAAAACGGGGTACATTTAGCAATATAGCGGATGAATTATGTATATGATGTATATTACAATGTTATGATGAACTATATGCCTTTCCTCACTTACATTCTACAGTGTTCAAAGCATTTCAAAGGATGCTGATCTTTAGAAGATGAGGAACGGGAACATGGTTTGTGTAATATTAGTAATGCATTAGCAGCTGTTTGATAACGTAAAGCAAAAGGATAATCATATTAATTACCATTACATGTCTGACGCTGTGAGCGATACCTTTGTGCAGGGTTTACTAGTAACTTGAGTAAAAGTTGAGTGAGTGTGTCTCTGAGCTGGTGTGAGTGAGTGGAGGCGGGGCTCATTTGCATATTCATGAATCTGCATATACTAAATAAAGCAAGGGTGTAGAATTACATTCAAACTATTTTGAGGCACGAAGACATTTTTTTCACAGAGAATTTTTTTTAAATATTTCACTTTGGGTGTCAGTTTTAAGGGATAAAATTATACAGAAGAGACTTTCAAATGTTCCGTTATAATCTATTACAGTTTATTACAGTGTCTAGTAAGAGAACTAACCCTAACCGTAACCAATTAATATTATGTTACTGTTAAAATTAATCAAAATTGTAGTGAACGCAGAAAAAATAAACAATATGATCACTTTCAAGCAATATTTTCATGTCTGTAGCACAAACAGATGAGTGTGTTTTGTGCTAATATAGCTTAAGCAATAGTAAGCTATTGTAATACAAAGCTCATGGTTTTGAATAAATCATCAGAGCCGCTTTGGGCTAGATAAGGTCCATTTTCGGATTATTTTTTGAAAGACTTGCATTGACAGCGTACGCTAGGAGTCGAATCCATTTCTGCTGGAAAACAACAGACGACGGGTATTTAAAGATAATTAGGCTGGGCATGTGGAAGATGAATGAATTCACGTTTCTGCCTGATGCAATTATGAAAGGAGGCGCTGTCATATCTCTCCAGAAAGAGTTCTAGCAAAAATGTGTCATTCCTTTCCTAAAGGGGAATAAATGCATGCAAAAACACATAAAACATCCTAAAATAGTAACAGTCGCCTCTGCCCGGCTATTAATACTACCCTGAAACAAAAGGTGCGATCTCGCTTTCAGAGATTTGGACTTGCGATCTACACGCCACTTTGGCGAATTAATTTTTCAGCTCTTTTCAGACGGCTTTTGGCGTCAGTTCTTATCTGGGCACATTGTCGTCTTCTTTCTCTTTGGTTTTGGTCCTCACAAGGAGCCAAGGCTAGGGATTCAGCTGTTGCTATGGTGACCGCATTACGTAAGTTGTCATAGAGATAGGCCGGGTAGACGAGGACAGGTGTGACAGCGTGGTGCCGTTGTTCCCAAAGCCGACTCGCGCAGATTTGACCTTCTGATGTGTGTAAACGCACACGCGTGACTCTCACACACTGTCACTGTCCTGATGGCGTACGTGAAAGTTATGCTCTAGCGTTTTGGCCATCACACAGACACATGGCGAGCTTAAGGCAATTTTCACACACTACACACACACACATAAACACAAACGCTTTTACTTATTTGCTGACTGACAACTGGAGGGTCATTAATAGATTCAGTCTGTCATACACACATTTCTTACATTACATATTCAGTGAAAATTCACACGATTGTTTTCAGACGCTCCACTGACATCCAATAAAGCAGCGGGTCCCAACCTTTTTACTAAGGAACCCCTACGTTTCACAATTGCAGATCTTTATCCATCCATCTATACACTTTTGTAAATTAAATAATTATTAATACTATTGTTTATGATGATGATCTTAGAATACTTTTAATTATATATATGCGTGTGTGTGTGTGTGTCTAAAACAAATATTTTTTAAAATATTAACAATATATAATTATGTATATATTATAATATATACATTTATTTATATTTATATAGGCTACAATTGATAAAATTTTAATTATTATTATTACTATTATTCTAGAATATATTTAATATAATAATAATCCCAACATTTGTATATACATTTTTAGAATATATTCAAAATAATATTTAGATTTATTTAAATAATTAAATGTATCATAATATCATTTCTCAATGTTAAGTGGTGTCTTAATTAATGAGAGCTATAAGGCTTTGAGACCAGTTTGAACAAAAGAAACTAAAAACATCCAGATGAGTGAAAAGTTGGCTATGTTATGGATAGCCATAACAAAATGCTGCACATTACATTACTGCGCCGCTCCAGTAATTTTCTCTCAAAAACTATCAAGGCTCAAAGAATGCAGGGGACATAATGTATTGCAGTGGCACAACCTCTATAACCAGAAGCCTGTTGTCCCCTCCCAGTCCTTACGGGCCCCTACATCAGCGCTGCGGCGGCTCCTGGGGCTCTGGAGAGCGTGTCGCGGGGAGCTGATGAATCATGAATGGTGCTGTTTTAGTCTGGGATTGGGGGTAATTTGGCTAAATGGATATAGATGGTACGGCCGCTCTGTCTCTGCTCCATTATTAAGAGAGTTCGGAGAGATGGATGGTGGGATGAGCGAGAAGCCCGAGTGAAAATCTACCATCTTTTTTTTCCTAGTCCGCTCCAGACGGGGTTCCTAATGGATGGGAGTGAGGGTGTGTGTGTGTGTGTGTGTGTGTGTGTGTGTGTGTGTGTGTGTGTGTGTGTGTGTGTGTGTGTGTGTGTGTCTGAGGTGAGCGCAGCGGCGTGTGAAGGGGAAAATGTGCTCAAGAAAAACATTATCGGGTGAATACAAATTGTTGGATCATAGTAAAGCTAATAAGTGATGTAATAGAGAATACATGGTAACACTTTAGTATGGGGAACACATATTCACTATTAACTACGACTTTTGCCTCAATAAACTCCTAATTTACTGCTTATTAATAGTAGTTTTTGTTGCATTTAAGTTTAGGTATTGGGTAGAATAAGGTCATGCAGAATAAGGCATTAATATGTGCTTTATAAGTACTAATAAACAGCCAATATCCTAGTAATATGCATGCTAATAAGCAACTAGTTAATAGTTAATAACTGAGCCTTAAAATAAAGTGTTACTGAATACATAATATTATAAAAAAAGAACCTGAATTGAGCTGGATGACGACCTTGTCTTCTATAGAGCTGTTTTACAGCTGAATTGAATTGAAAAGAATCATTGAAACAATCTTGTACAAAGGGCTATATATACATAACTTGATTACTAAAGTCATAAAGTCATCTGTGGAACATAACAGATTGTTTTTTGCCAATACAATGGAAGTCAATGGGGTCCAAATGTCTGTTTTCCCAACGTTCTTCCAAATATATTGTTTTGCGCAGAAGAATGAAAGTCATACAGGTTTAGAGAGTGTATAAATGACAATTTCATATCTCTATACTCTTTCTATATTTCACATTTATTTACATAGCACATTATATACACAATACAGATTTTTTTTAAGCAGCTTCACAGGAAAATAACAGTTTTAAAATTATGAAATGAGAACAATTGCAACTGTAAAGCAGCCCTTAAAACACAATAGATGTTATTTAACACAATTCAGTTCAATGTTGATTCAGTTTAAAGCTACACTGTGTGATATTTTCCCCCATCTAGCGGTTTAAAGGTATATGACCACCCAGTGAATATTAGTTTCTGTTCCTCTCCATTCTGATTTTGTTTTAACTCCTACGGTGGCCGATTTAGTCCAAGATTAACACGGCTTCCAGTTCGACCTCGTCCATGAGTGCCATCTAGTGTTAACACGCGAAAGGCGAAGCTTGAATTTACGGGTATGTTCCTCTTTGGCTACTGTACTTTCAAGATGGAGGGGCAACATGGCGGCCGGCATTCGAATGGCAGATTATAAACTTACGAGAATACTTTATTACTTGAAAAAAATAAATATACATTAATGAGCACATATATTTTTGAAAGAACTAAGTGTTTTAGCTAAGAATAAACTAAAAAAAGTTACACAGTGTAGCTTTAATTAATTGACAGTGTGTCAATACTGCAAAGTTCATTAATTAAGAAACAAATACAATTTTAGCTTTTAAAACAGCTCTACAGAAGACAAGTGTCCTTATTCAGCTCAATTTGGTTCAGTGTTGATTCATTAACGTTTAATAACAGTTTTCAGCAGTGTTGCAAAGTTCCTTTTGAAGGTTCTATATGGAACTTTAAGGTTCTTGACTCAGTTGACTTGACTCAATGCCAAAAAGTATATAAGGAGAAATGTCTTTCATGTTTAATGGATTATTTCAGTTTTTTATAATGATATGGTATGTTTATGAGCCATTTAATTCATAAAAAAAATAAATAAAAAAAATGAATCTAGGGCTCCAGACTCCATCAAAGTGGTCGCTTTTGCAACCTTTTTTTCCTGCCGGCACAATCAAATTTAGTTAGAGGTCACCAACTGAAACGAACGTGGAACAAAACCGCTTTACTCGTTTGAGCTGCGCAGCCTGCACCGTTTATCAGCTCGGACCAATAATGGACAGCGCTATCCGCTTGTTAAGTCGTGACGTAAGTCACGCCATTTCTGGGTCCAAGCCTAAACTCGTTTCACTTGAGAATGCCATTGAGGCCCGTTTATGAGCGCTATTTTTCATATTAAACATCAAACGTTTAAAAAAGTTAAACTTTTTAAATACAGTCTACACAACATTCTTAATGGTCACAGCGTTACAGACATTAATATTTCAACGATTTATAAAAGATGAATCACTGTCTGGCCATCTGGAATTTTGGTATGGAGAAAAAGGTTATTATTATAACTTTTTGGTAGTATTTCAACACATTGTGTGTGTATATTAGCACCGTTTGTAGTTTTTCTTGTGGTATAAGATAGAGCGTTTGGACCCGGAAGCGCTGCTGCGTGACGTCAGCATTAACAACCGGATACTCACAGGCCGATCTCGAGCACGCGAGACTGTTACACACAGTGCTGTCCAGTCAGCGAAACAGAGAGAAAGCGTCTGAATTCACTGCAGTGTTAATAACAGCGCTACCGCCAAATCTAGAGAGAAGCATTCAGATACAGCGCAGGATTCTCTGTTATGAACCATAACAGATCAAACGGTGCATGAACTAGTTAAAGAAGGCTTTTCAATCCACAAATCACCAACATTCATCATGGATTTAGTAACGCTAATGGTACTGGGGCAGTAGTAGTCATCTTTCGGATATTTATTTCCGGG
This sequence comes from Pseudorasbora parva, assembly GCF_024679245.1. Taxonomy (NCBI): domain Eukaryota; kingdom Metazoa; phylum Chordata; class Actinopteri; order Cypriniformes; family Gobionidae; genus Pseudorasbora; species Pseudorasbora parva. The sequence goes on from NC_090191.1 coordinate 39,404,698, forward strand.
GAAATTCAAGCACTTTGCTTTAAACTTTAAGTAGCCTACTTAAAACATCTAAATAATATCCAGTTTAAATGTTGTTATTTTTAATGTAAGGACCAAAAATATTAGGCCTATTTTTTCATCTATTGTCCCCATTTGTAAAAAAATAAAAATAAAAATAAAAAACCTTTTTAAGATGCAGGAAAACTAATACTTTTATTTAAGTAGGTTTTTAAATGTATATTTAGATATTATGAAATCCTTATTATAAAATATAAAATCATCAAAAAATACATTTTTTGCACTGAAGTATGAAAAGTCACAGTCTCATAAAAATAAAAATAAAAAATAAAATAAAAAACACTTCTTGAAACTTCACATCGCTAAGATTTTTACAGAAAACAAGTGAAGAGTGCTCTTTTTATATTTAATGAAGCTGTCCTCAGTTCAGTATGATACTATGGTACAAATGGTACATTTAATTAGAGTAGAATATAAAAAATGTTCCCTATTAGTTTGTTCAAAGTTAATTTTATCTGCATCTCAACTCAAGCTCATGCTCAAATTTGCATTTTCAAGAAATAAACTTTATATTATTAGGAACTGCACTTATTAATGCAAAACAGTAGTAATTTTATGATTAAATTGCCTTTATGCTGAACAATTCCACCTCCCCCCTAACAAACCAGTGCTGGTGCCATCATCTGTAGAACTTAATGGCAACGGTGCTCTCAAATGTTAGACTGGAGCTCTGAAATCCATAAAATAATCCCATGATGGAACCCCTAAAATGTTCCAAATATGAAGCGCCTGACGGAACCCTAGAAGGTTCCATTTAGAACCTTTTCTTCTGAAAGTGTTCAGATGATAAGTGTCCTGTTCCTTGAAATGAGATCAGATTCATTTGTGGAACAACAAGGGAGACAGAAACACAGATCCAAGAGCAGGCAGGTCTGACAGAATGAGGAGAAGCGTGAAAGAACAGCAGCCCTTCTGATCAGTCAGACAGACACGTTCCCGAGGGCTTCGCTCGCTCAAGTTTTGAATCACTGATGCCCTTGCCCTGGCCTTCTGAATTTCACCCCCGTAATCAAACCACACGCACAAGCTCAAATCCCTCATGAGTGCAGGAGAGACTCTCAGAATAACACAGAGGAAATGAATCCACCCGAAGAGCCTCGCAAACCCTTTCATTGTTCCAAACCCACTCAAGGTCAGAGAGGAACGTAAGACTATCTGTCTGCGAGGAGATGAAAAAATATTCACATTCTGATGCTTTCAGAGAGCGTGTTCATTAAAGAAATAACATTCACCCTCGTGATGCTGAAAACTCTTTCTTCTGTGAAGCACAAAAGAAAAAGAAAACGGACTAAAAGCATTCCAAATGTGATCCATATGAATAATGCACGTCTTCAAGTTGAAAATTAAGAGAAAGTTTGGAATTTTAACAGCATTTAACGGAGCAGAGCAGGCACACTGACCTCGAGTCAGTCAATGAACGTTTTTTGGGGAACTATTCATTCAACAGTCTGTTTCTAAATAAAACATCTCCAATACACGTCTAACATCTTTAACCCTGTACAGCATCACAAAATTTCAACTGCTGCCATTAAACACACAGAAAAAAAGTGTGTGTGTGTGTGCGCACGCAAGTATATGTATCTAGTTGCGAGGCCATGCCTCCATGGATATTGTTTGTTTGTTCAGCACATCCCACAGATGCTCGATTGGATTGAGATCTGGGGAATTTGGAGGCCAAGTCAACTCCTCAAACTCGTTGTTGTGCTCCTCAAACCATTCCTGAACCGATTCCTGAACATGATCTGCAATAATGCTTAGGTAGGTGGTACGTGTCAAAGTAACATTCACATGGATGGAGGACCCAAGGTTTCCCAGCAGAACATTGCCCAAAGCATCAAACTGCCTCCGCCGGCTTCTCATAGTGCATCTTGGGGTCATGTGTTCCCCAGGTAAGCCACACACACCTGGCCATCCACGTGATGTAAAAGAAAACGTGATTCCTCAGACCAGGGCACCTTCTTCCATTGCTCTGTGGTCCAGTTCTGATGCTCACGTGCCACTGTTGGTGCTTTCGGCGGGGTCAGGGGTCAGCATGGGCACCCTGACTGGTCTGCGGCTATGCCGCCCCATACGCAACAAACTGAGATGCTCTGTGTATTCTGACACCTTTCTATCAGAACCAGCATTAACTTCTTGAGCAGTTTGAGCTCCAGTAGCTCGTCTGTTTGATCGGACCACACGGGCCAGCCTTCGCTCCCCACGTGCATCAATGAGCCTTGGCCGCCCATGACCCTGTGGCCGGTTCTCAACTGTTCCTCTTGGAGCACTTTTGATAGATACTGACCACTGCAGACCGGGAACAGCCCACAAGAGCTGCAGTTTTGGAGATGCTCTGACCCAGTCGTCTAGCCGTCACAATTTTTTTTGTTTTCTACATCAAATATATTTTAGATGGATTGGCCAGCTCTAACATATTTGAATAGCACTAAACAACACACCAGATCCAATCCATCTTAGTTTTCCTCTAGACAAACAACTCTCAGTTTGTGTGTAATTTCACATCACACATGAAAGTGGCAGAAAACAGACAGCGCTGAGCAGCAGCAGGTGTGTGTAACATGCTGAGAAAGAGCGAATGGCCATATGTGTGTGTGTGTGTGTAGCTATTTCTGTCTGCAAACTGAACCTCCAACACAGCCCGCTGACAGCCCTCTGTCATCCCGTTCAAACCTGCTCTCAAGATGTCAGAAGAGCAAACACCTTCACAGGTGGAGCAGACGGAAATGAATGGACTGCCTTTAGAAACCTGATCACGTCACTTTACAGTGTGTGTTTGTGTACAAGAGGATGAAAGAAGCGTGCCAGTGTGAGAGAGAGAGAGAGAGAGAGAGAGAGAGAGAGAGAGAGAGAGAGAGAGAGAGAGAGAGAGAGAGAGAGAGAGAGAGAGACAGACAGACAGACAGATAAATGATAAATCAGTGTGATCTCATTCTGTCATTTAAAGCAAAGTTATCTGGAAAAAAGGAAATCATTTATTTCATCCTAACAAAATAATCTTTGAGTCTGTAATTCAAACAGCACACATACAGAAGAAGATATAGCACCAGTGTCAGCTCTTACATGTTATTTAAGACAAATATATATTTATACATTTGCTGTGAAGTTTTTCAGAGGATCCATCATTTCAACTAAACAGCCAAAAAAAAAAAAAAAACTGTAAATCTGTATTTAATTTAAGCAAAATGTAGACCAGACCGACAGATAGACGGACGGACGGACGGACGGACGGACGGACGGACGGACGGACGGACGGACGGACAGACAGACAGACAGACAGACAGACAGACAGACGGAGATAGATAGATATTCATACATACATACAGACGATTTATTGAATAGAAAAAATTGATTTTGAAATTGATGATTCAAAGATATTATTCAACAAACAAACTTTGCAAAAAAAAGTAATTCTTGCCATAACGCTCTCATACTCACAGGTCATGAAAGAATCAAGTAACTATTCGGTCTTTAGGAAACTTATTGGGCCAATAAATCATCATGACGTTCACAATGCTGTTTAGTTTTAGATATCGCCAGCGAAATCATCACAAACATATTGTGATGTGAATATGCAATATCTCACACAGGCCTCATTAGAGGGAGCTATAAAGTCAGAGGGCCAGACAAAAATATGATATTTATACTGTGTCTATTATTAGTGTGTTATTAGTTTAGAGGCGAGACGCAGCGTCAGAGGAAGGGGAGAGTTATGCTGTGAGGTTAGCAGGTTTATAAGGGCTGAAATGAGAACAGCATTTCAGAAACGCTTACAACGTGTTAATGTTTCCCAGGGTAATAACGGCTCTCTTATTACTGCTGTACAGAAACTGACGGAGGGCCTCTGCGTCGACCTCGCGTGATGTGAGAAACAGAGATGAAAGATTTAGAAACAATTATATTTTCACAATGATTTTGGTGTCAATTAGAAAATTATTTGTGAATGGTTTTATTAAGTTCCCTGAAGAGTGTGTAATTATATTATATTGGACCACATAAATTCAAACGATTAAATATCCTCCCTTGGGTTCATTTTAGTGAAGGACAGTGTGCAAATTATCATTCGTAATCTGTATAGCTAAAATGATGGATCTGGAAAAAAAAAGTGATAATAATTTGTTGGTCCGGGTCAAAAATGACCCCCCTTTAAAATTGCTCGCAAATCGCTCATTATGCTATATTATCACCAACTATTTTTTATATATCCCCTCATTACACTCTAAGAGCAAAGTCAGTAAGTTTTAGCCCAATGAGATAACATTAAGTGCCATTTTTGGAAAAAATTTAATTCTCTCTTCTCCAAAATGACCCGAACACAACATGAGGGTTAAAGTCTTTTCAGATCAAACACAAAAATACATATCAAATATCAAGAGCTAAAAGAGCATCAAAGCTCTCCTAGTAAACAGACATGTAAACTGATCTTACAGGATTACATAGAGTAAATAAATATCGATAAAGTGATACTGAATCTCTGTAATAAACCCAGCGAGTGTCTGAAATGGACCTTCATAAGCGTCTGATATGAAACAACACTCAAACTGATCCCTAAAGAGTTTGACATAAGTATAAAAATACATATTCTGTTTATACATATACACGCAGCCAAATGTGACATCTAGACCTAGAAAATGACAGTTCTGCAGTAGCTCTAACTCTATAATAAAACAGTAAATTCTCCACTGTTCCTCTTGGAGCTCTTTTGATAGATACTGACCACTGCAGACCGGGAACAGCCCACAAGAGCTGCAGTTTTGGAGATGCTCTGACCCAGTCGGCTAGCCATCACAATTTGGCCCTTGTCAAACTCGCTCAAATCCTTACGCTTGCCCATTTTTCCTGCTTCTAACACATCAACTTTGAGGACAAAATGTTCACTTGCTGCCTAATATATCCCACCCACTAACAGATGCCGTGGTGAAGAGATAATCAGTGTTATTCACTTCACCGGTCATAATGTTATGCTTGATCGGTGTATAGTATTTTTATTTGTATTTAAGTATTAAGTTCCTATTTATGCAACATCTTTGCAATGCATCACAGGTTTGCTTTCTCTGTGAAGGATAAATGCAGTAGAAAAACAAGCTAGATAATCATAAGACAAATCAATGTTGTAGTCATGCTGAAGGAGCTTGAATGTGAACAAGCCAGTCAGGTCCACACATAAAAACTACACTGACCCAGATGGATTATTTGAGGTATCAGTGCACAAACCGAATATACAGGACTTGTACCGTCTCAGAGAGTGTGACGGAGAGGTTTAAGGGAGAGAGAGAGAGAGAGAGAGAGAGAGAGAGAGAGAGAGAGAGAGAGAGAGAGAGAGAGAGAGAGAGAGAGAGAGAGAGAGAGAGAGAGTCACAGTCTAGACTCATTACTACTAAACTGCACTTATGCATGCAGGTCTACTATACGTTCATTTCCTCGGCAAATGACTGTAATTATTATTACTCAACAGCAGCAAGTTGAAAATGTCATCTGACATGCAGTGATGAAAAGCTTCATATTAAACCATATAGAAAAGATCATCATAATAATACTGTTCACCGTAAAGGTCTCTTGTTGTTTATAAAAAGTTTCATTAATATTAGATTTAAAGGGACTGTAAATCATTTTGATGTGTTAAACGTTTACAAAGCTTCCTCACCGGTTAACTGAATCATCTTAGCAATGAGCTCATTAAAATATGACCACTCTAATTTGCATATCCAGTCGCCCTGGCCAGGTCAGCCAATCATAGCAGAGCTCATTTAATTACTTAAAGAAACAGTAGTAGTAAGCTCCACAAACGTAAAAAAACTCCTTCTCTAAATTGTAAATGGAGTATTTAACACATTAGGTGTGAGATTTTGAAGTTGAAAAACTAAATATTATAATTATTGTATTACTTTTTCTTAAATACTATTCTTTTTACGGTGAAATATTATTTTGTTTAATATTTTTATTTATTAATAATAATAATAATAAGAATAATAATAATAATAATAATAATAACAAATACCACTACCACTACTATTTTTATGATGATGATGATTATGATTTTGATTATTATTATGTACAGATCGACCATTTTTGGCCAAATTATAAAGCTCTACAAGCAAACACAACAAAACAATGCTGAGAGCGAGAAAAGTAGCTTTTTTTACAATAATAATTATTATTTATTTTTATTATAATAATAAAGTAAAAGTTTATATATATATATATATATATAGTAAAAGCTTAAATATTACAATACAAATATTTATTATTTTGTAAAATAGATTTAAAAAAATTGTAGTAATAGTAGTAGTAATAATAATAAAAATAAAAATATTATTTATATGGATATATAAAACATTTTGGCCAAATTGTAACATTTTTATAGTCCTATACAAGAAAATAGAGCAAAATAAATAAATAAATAAATAAATAGTTTATTTGATTTGCAATTAATTTTTTTTTATATCATAAATATCATTTTTAATATTTATTAAAATTCAATAGAAATACTTATTTATTATTATTATTATTATATAATACAACTAGCATTTTGTTGTAAAACACACTTTTTATTTACAACTTTGAAAAATCATTTTTACAGTGTGTTGAAACATATCAGGAGTCAAATGGGCCAAACAAGTGCCATTTTCATGTCGGCAACTAGCCTGACAACAAGCCAGACCCACATCAAGATGTTTGGTCTGTAAACTCACCATTGACAGCTCAATCTGAGGGGCGGATAAACGGTTGTCTTTCAAGCTCCCTCTGCACGCGATAGGATAGCGCTACACCAACCAGAGCAACGAAGGTGAAGCGGAGCTCGCTGACAGATTAAACATTCACCGTATCCGGTCGGCTAAACTCCGAACACATCTTCCCTTTTTAAGAATGACTTCAGTGCCGTTCTGTTCTTTTCTCAGAGAAAAGCTTAACTCCAAGTCTTCCAGAGTCGCGGTCAAAGCTGATTCGAAAGACCGCCGTTCGCCAGTGTCTGTGTTTAGAAGCACGCAAACGCAACTCGGCCGTCATTATGTTAAGCCCTGCCCACCGACTCTATACACAATGTGATTGGCCCGACCAGAGTTTGGCGATTACAGCTCAGAAGGGTATTGAGAGTTGCTAGACGACACTCGCGGGCAGATTAGATTTGCTGCCGCTAGGGTGCGTCTAGATTTCTAGGCTTGTCTGGAACAGCAAATGTTCAGATTGATCTTGATCTAGGTCATCTGTGTTTGACTTCGGTCTTAATGTAGTCTGAAGTTATGAATGAAAACCACAGATGCTCATACAATGAAAGCATGTGTGTGAGACAGACATGTTGACTAATAGATGCACTACAGACCGAGACGGGCCTCCTAACAGCCAGACATCTCGTGGCTTTTGAGTGCCATTCAGATGAGGAGATCTTTCCTGCTCGGCTGAAGTGACTCCTAATAGAGCGATATTAAACCTGGACGATCAGCCCGGCTCAACTCAACTCAACAGGATAATTACCGCAGCCGGTGTACAGCAGCACAGTGAAGAGGCCTTCACTTAATGGAGTATATTTACACACCACCAGAGAGTGAAGAGCCTTAAATGTCAGCGCTGCTTCATATAAACTCAACCGTATGAGTTAGACGTGTGACAGCTTGAGCGTCTAAACCGTTTAACCTTGCTCTACACAAGCTAATGTTTTCCAATCACGCTCTCTGAGTGACACGGAGTAATGTTTCGCGCTCATAAAAGAGCAGTCGGTCTGCTCAGCGTCTTGAAGGTGAATGTTTTGAGGAGGAATGTGAAATTGAAGTCCGTTTCTGGGAGAAAGACGAGCCGTTTACAGGCAGAGCTGCATTGATTCTGCACCCAACGGAAAAGGACACGCGGGTCACTCGGATAAGACGTCGAGCTCCCGGTGGCTGGATCGCTTTTGTCCCAGTTTGGAGAGGGAGAAACATTATGATCCGGAGAAGCCTGCAGAAAGCACACACAGTCCAAAACTTCACCCCAAAACACGAGAAAGAGCAGGAAGGAGGAGAACTAGAACAGGATGGAAGAGATAAAAAGATAAAAATGAATCTCAAAGCACAGCTTTTTGTGCTATCACTATGTTGACTTGGACCCCTAAGAAACAAGCACTGCACAATTAATCCATAAAAACCAAAATCACCATATGTCTGTCAAATGTTATATTAATTCTTAAAGGGTTAGTTCACCCAAAAATTAAATTGATGTCATTAATGACTCACCCTAACGTCGTTCCACACCCGTAAGACCTTTGTTCATCTTCAGAACACAATTTAAGATATTTTATATCTTAGTCCCAGAGCATAATGCAGTCAATGCCCACTTCACTGTCCATGTCCAGAAAGCTAATAAAAACATCATCAAAGTAGTCCATATGTGACATCAGTTGGTTGACTAGAGTCTCTTGAAGCATCGAAAATACATTGTGGTCCAAAAATATCAAAAACTACGATTTTATTCATCACTGTCTTCTCCTGCATGTGCCTCCAAAAAGAATCAAACGGTTAATGAATCAGTGAATCGATCAAAGATTCGGGTCGCCAATGTCACGTGATTTCAGCAGTTGGCGTTCGACCCGAATCTTTGATCGATTGAGGGACAGATAATAAGTCCTCAGAACAAAGACAATATCTTCCTGTACTTTTCTTTTCAATGTTGGATTGGAGGTATGGGGGAAGCAGACCAAGAATTGCCTTGTAGATAAAAATGTACCAATTTTTAAGTCTACGGGTGGACAATGCAGACCAACCAACCCGATCATAAAAAGAACAGTGATGAGTAAGTGCTCGAAAGTTTGTGATAAACCTAAGAGCTCCATGATCAACAGTATCCAACAGTTTCAAGCTTTTGATGAAAGCATTCATGTATATAACATCGCCATAGTCCGGCACTGACAAGAAAGTGGCAGCCACAAGCCTCCTTTTTGCCTCACAGGAAAAACATGACTTGTTTCTAAAATAAAAACCCAATTTAAGCTTTAGTTTTTTACTGTTGAAAGTGAGGTTTAAAAGAGAGTGAATCATCAATTAGGATACCAAGATACTTGAATTTAGAGACAGAGCTGCCCTTCTATAAACCTCCCAGAACACTCTTAAATAGCATCTACAGGGCTGCATGATATTTAATACTAATGTCATGCAATAACTAATGTGATATGCAATATGATGTTTTAAGTGGGCAAAATCAATTTAAATTTTTATAATAATTTAAAAAATGGAGAGAAAAAACTAATTCACATTTGGCCATGTTGATTGTTGATCATCTGTGTCAACCTAAAACTTTGACTTTTTCTGAAATTTGTTCTGAAAGACGCCAACAGACCCTGCTGCGGATCTGTGTGTGTGTGCCCTGTTGGTGTCTGTTCTGTCTGTCCGAGCTTGTGTTCTTGGATTGAACGTGCTGACTTAGCACTTGTCGGGTCATGAAATGATCACGTAGCCCTAATAGCAACACAATAAAGTCAAATAACTGGCAATCAGAGCTACTGGAGAAAAAACGGAAGATATTGACAATAATCTTGATTAAAAAAGGATCAAATGAAGAGCAAAGGCCAATGAGAGACACACTAAACGTGGAGACACTGAGCTGGTAACAGGAGTGTGTTTCACATCCCTCGTGAGTTTCAGTGGGGCACACACTGCCCTTGAGCTCAACACTGAGTGTGTGTGTGTGTGTGTGTGTTCCTTTTAAGGCTATACTTGTGAAGGCACAAATGTCCTCACATATATAGTAAAATATGAAAACAACTCACTAGTGGGGAAATTTGACTGGTCTTCACTTGTTAAAAAGGCTTATAAAATCGGCCAAAACACGTTTTTATTTAAATCTATGAAACAAACGTGTGTGTGTGTGTGTGTGTGTGTGTGTGTGTGTGTGTGTGTGTGTGTGTGTGTGTGTGTGTGTGTGTGTGTGTGTGTGTGTGTGGACATCATCCCATTTTAGCTTCAAAAAAACTATTTGTACACCTAAACCGAGTTTGAGAAAAGCACACACTCGTTCCTGCTCGAAGTGTTTCTTGTACCTGTTATTGCTGCAAAGGTATGAGAATGTCCTCTCTATAACCTCCCATGAGCACGATGTAGTGCTCTATTTTTACTCCTTATTTGAAGAATAAACTAAAGCAAAGTTACATGCATGTGTGAGAGAAGTTGACAATGACAACAGGAAAGGAGGGCATGTTTAAAGATGAAAGATTGTACAGTATGATCTCATCTGAACGGATGGAAATGTAGACCAAAAAAAAAAAAAAAATGCCTCTTGATCCAAATCAAAGTTGACAGCATATGCAGTCTGCACAGTGATATCTGACGAGAGAATGCAAACTGGCTTTTCCCAGCAATAAAATATATATTTTTAAATAAATTAAATGTGTCAGTCCTGCTCTGCTGCGCCCATTGAAATCATGGCTTTAAAAAAAAAGATATTTAAGAATTCATTTACATATTTTTTTCCACTTTATGAAAAGTTTAGATACTTTTTTCAATACATTTCAAATACAGATCATTTTATCAAATATAATGAATCATTTTAAAGTTACAAACTATCAAATTAAACTGCATTTATTTGCAAACACTTATAAAGCAAATGTCACAAAAAGTCATTTTGTTAGTAAAAAGTGACACAATGCTAAATATGTTGAAGCATTGCACCACTTTGTGTGTGTTGGAGGTTATTGGCTCATGTTGATAGTTAAAGTGCCACTATTATCTCTCATGCAGTGTGTTATAAAGCTGTTTGTGAATGTAAAAGATCTGCATGTCACGGTTTATAGATTCACCGTCTCTTTTCTCTGTGTCTTGTGAGGTTGTGTTGGAGGCGTGGTCACTGATTATGGGACTTATCACCGTCACCTGCTGCACTCATCATCCACACTATGTAACCTGCCCTGCGTCCCAATTCGCATACTATCCATCCTAAATAGTATTCGAAAATAGAATTAGTATGTCCCAAATCGTAGTATGTTGAAAAGAGTATTCCAAAGATTCCCGGATGGTTTACTATTTCCGGTCCGAATTCACAGTATGGATCGATGGGCACTCTAACGGCTGATATTGCCCACAACCCATTGCGAGTTGGACGAGGATTCGATTAGAACTACAAACGCGGATAAAAAGCGTTAAAAAACTACAAACATGACGGATGTGCGAGTTCGACGGTTAAGTAGAGAAGTTTAGATAAAGGGGTTTGAGTGACCAACTATCAATATTTAACCTGACAAAAATATATTTATTCAGTGTTGTCACATTATATTTCACCTGCAGCAGCATTGAGAACTTTTGAAATGACACGTTTGGCCATTAACTTTTAAATGCATCATTATATTTAAACTGTATACATGAGGAGAGTCTCTGCATTAAAGACCCACAAATGGCAGATCAACGAGCGGCTACATTTCTCTCCGATACGGTAGGAGATATCTAAGATATCCTTAATATTAAACTGAATGTGAAGGATTTGAACTGTGACGAATCTGACGATGATTGACAGGGCAGATAAACGGTGACGGGATGCACGTAACTAAGCGACAGAGTCCGTTAAAGATGGCGAAGTATTAAGTCCCGAAGCTTGCATACTTTTCTGCTACACACTCAAAAGTATATACTTTTTCTTCACAAAAAGAGTACATACTTTTAGGACGTAGTATAAGTAGGCGAATTGGGACGCAGCACTGGTCTCTCACTGGCACCCATTGTCAGATCGTTTCAAGTGCTCCTGGTGTGGCTTGCCTCGGCTTCTGTTCCCCTGGGGGATTTCTCTGTTCCGGGTCCAGGATTTCGGCCTCTGGTTGTCCTCTGCTTCGCCGTCTCACCTGCCTGGCCGCCTGCACCTGACCTTCGCCGTGGTTCGCCTGCCTGTGCCCTGGAGCTTGTCTCTTTTGCTACTTTTCTGCCTGTTATTGAGTCTTGTTTATTGTTGACGCTCACCGTCCTGTTTAACAATAAACTTGTCGTCTTTTTGCTATTGGATCCCCCTGTCTCTCATCACAGCCGTGACACTGCAATGTTTCAAAGATAAAGTGCTTGACGAATAAAGTCATTATCTCTCAAAAGAATGAACTGATTCTGAAATGCCTGAAACGAGTCGTCTGTAATTCCAGTCTTACTTCATGATTGAAACTGGTTTGTAACAAATTTGCATAATACCCGCCTGTGATCTTCATTGGTTGCCAATACGAAAGTGACTTAAACTGAAATAGAGGGAATGCATCGACGTCACTTTCCCGCCGTAACACCCCCCTCAGCCGGGGCTGAGTGGCAGAAGAGCTGCTGCGTGACTGGAGTTAATGGAGGAAAACACGAGTAGAGCAAACGATCCTTACAACTTACCAAAAGCCCCGTTTCCACCAAAATTACCCGGAACAATTTGTACCAGGAACTTTTTTACAGGAACTTTTCTCCCCCCCAGACCTGCAACTCTCTGCGTTTCCACCGCGATCTAAAGTTCCGAGAAGATTAGGCAGATTAGTCCGATGATGTAGGACTGCGCGCGACTGCTCCTCCAAGTCAGTGACGGACAGTAATCATTTTTGTGTGTACCGATTGAAAGATTTAGTGGACTGTTTACATGAGACGTTATCTAAACCGATCTGCTGTTTATGTGATGACTTTCAATCGCAATCATTTTGTCACATGCAGTTTGTCTGCCGCATCAAAAATGTCAATGCTGTTTTCTCCAGCAGCTGGAATGTGTTAACTGTGGCCATAGCAACTCTTAACGGCCACCAGGACTAATACAGTATTATTTATAGCTATTTATTTGCTGTAAAGTGTAATAATCATCTCAGAAAGAAAAAAAAATCTTCTGTCAGGCGCAGTTAAAGTAAAAACTGCCTGGGGCAATATACGCTGTGTCATTACTCCAACATTATCTTCATAGCTTACGAAATAAAAAGTTTACCCCTCAGAAAAATTAACTTTCCTCTCTTGTCAACATGAGTGCGGCGCGCGCTGTCACGTCATGTAAGGACGCACACTTAAAAGTAATCGGTCAGGTCGTTTGCATGGTGAAAAAAAATGAATAACGAGTTTTGCTGGTTATGTATAGGTTTACTAAAGAGGTAATTAACAACGACAGAAAAGAGCACTAATATGCAGATTCAGCATCATGCAGCATATTCAGAAAGCTTGTAAAGCTAGATTTAAAATGACAATGTATATTATAATCAGCTATTACAGACATTGAACGTGAGATGGCTGAAATGAACGCGCGCCATCAGACAGAGAGCAAGATTGATACTTAACGTAGACCGAACCTCGCAAAAGACTTTTAAAAATGCCGTTGAAATAAAATGCTGCGTGAGCTCAACCAATCAGCATGTTCAGCGCCCAAGTCCCGCCCTCGAACATTCCTGAACTTTGAAAAAGTACTACCTCGCAAGCAGGGCCGTTTGGAGGGGGAAATATTTACCCGGAACTTCATTTAGACCCTGGTTCCTGCGGTCTAAACACACCGAGTACCACCCAAAGTTCCTGGTTCCTGGGTAAAGTTCCTGTGGTGGAAACGGGGCTAAAGATTCAGTGATCCATGGATAATGATATGCAGCCAGGAATCGTGTTTTCCTGACATTTTTAGGAGCCTCATTTCAACAAGAATGTTTATAACTGTCATTCATCACATTTATCGAGTGAATCCTGCATGTATATGTGGATGGGTCAGTGTTTTGAAGTGTGTAGTGGTGGTAATATACTTTATATTCACTAAAAGCTGTCACTCATTTAATAAACGCAATCTCACAAAGTTCCGCAGTGACGTTGGTATACAATGAATCTCTTATTTTCACAATGTCTGCACTTACAGAGGATTGCTGCGCGTGTTTAACTGAACTCAGCGCCTGGACAAACACTCGCGCGGTGAGTGATTCCGAATTGAACACCTGTGATTGGCCAATTCCGTTGCAGAAGTCTACAAACATGTCTGTGATTGGCTACATTACTCACCGAGGCGAAAACATGTTGGAAATGTAATCATTTGACGAGTGCAAATACAGATACACACTGGATCTTTTGCTAGCTCCTTTTCGCTGATAATACGCAATTATTACGAATTCTTACAGAGGATTACAGATCACAGACAAGCAGTTATGGGCAGCGTTTCACTCTAAAAGCAGAAGCTGCAGCAGGTGGCAGTGGTTTGAGTGAGAAAATGACACGCTATTATCAAGTCCGTCTCAAGCTCAGAACAGCGACGACTATGCGGTCGGTGGACAAGCCTCCCCTACCCCCCCCCCCCCCCCCGGGCCTGGTTTTGTGTGTTTTCGCAGCATTTGTGCTGTAAACCAATGCTGCCTCTCAGTCTTTCTGCCACTCAGCGGGGCGTAATCACAGTCGCTCCAGCTGATGATGACGTCACGTGCATTCCCTCTATTCCTCGACTAGAGACAGGCTCCAGAAGGAGCAGAATCTCATTGAGCCCCATGTTAAAATGCCCAACTCTACAGCAGAAAAAAACATTTTTACAGCCTGGTACAAACTGTGGTTTTGGTCTATACGGCTAATGTTGACCTTCATGACAACTGTGAGGCGAGTTCATTTTTTTATAACGCATTTGTTTACATTATATAAAGCCTTAAAGTTCTGCATAATTAAGGGCGTGGCCAGTTTGAGTGACAGGCGGATTGGCGTTTGTCTGCTGTCTGTTAATCATCTAGTCACCTCAGCTCCGCCCACGTCCCGCCTCTTTACTTATTGTCAGTTATCCGGGAGTGACGTGCGATGACTTGCTGCCAAGATGGCAATGGACCAACTTTGAGACTTCAAAAACTCTCTTCAGAAACCTATGGGTGACATCACGGACACTACGTGCAAATTGTTTTACAGTCTATGGGTAAAACCGATGCCATCATTACTATTTGTATCACTTTGTATCGAGTGCTGAGGAAAATCAGGAGCTAATAAAGGCATTTTGCTTCCATCGCACACTGTAAGCAGTAGAGCAATCACAAGAGGCTAAGCAATCTGACCAATCAGAGCAGAGTAGACTAATCACAACAGACTGAGCAATCTGACCAATCAGAGCAGAGTAGACCAATCACAACAGACTGAGCAATCTGACCAATCAGAGCAGAGTAGACCAATCACAACAGACTGAGCAATCTGACCAATCAGCAGAGCAGCTTGGGTTGAGTTAAGTAGGACATTTTACCAGCAGAGAACAGTGAAGGTTTATAATGAATGTATATAAAGTGATATATAAAAGATGTGTGAATAGAAATTTTGCTACACCATATTTCCATGGATTTTAGTGGGTTTATGTGATGTACATACACAAAGAAACACGGAGCAATACAAAAATGTTGTATACAGAGTGCAAACAATCACTATCATAGTAGTTTCAGCTGAATGCCAACAAAATTGCTCATCCCGTGATAATATTTTGCACTCATTCCTACCTCATTCTTTCAAAAAATTAAACACTATTAAACAATCAAGCGCTGAAATGCTGTCAAAGCACATCTTGAAAGTTTTCCTCCATTAGTTAAAGATCAGCAGAGCAGCTTTGTTTTCAGTGTCATCTAAAGACAAACGTAGGCGAAGTGTGTGTGTCGATGCTTTTTGACAGTCGCAGGCTCTATGCGACAGGATGGAGTGTGTGCATGTACACACAACATCTTTACAAAAGTTTGATTTGCTGTTTAATCAGCAATCAGTTTGTGTGTGCATGTGTGTGTGTGTGTGTGTGTGTGTGTGTGTGTGTGTGTGTGTGTGTGTGTGTGTGTGTGTGTGTGTGTGTGTGTGTGTGTGTAATTGGCCTCGGTGGTCTGAACGGCTTCATTAAGCCCGTGTTACTCTCTCTCCAGCGGGGCGTTTGAAGCCCTGGACCGGCTCAGCGGAGGACTTGAAAGCAGTTTGTGCAGATACGGGGAAAAAGCCTATGCAATTATCACTGCACAAAAGACAGCGCTGGCCGAAATGAGCACACTAATGCATGTGTGTGAGATTCAAACGAGCTGAACATGAAAGCCAAACCCTCCCTCGTCCGGCAGTACGCGAAACCACAACATCGGTGTCGAGCGACAGCTTGTTTAACATGACACCCTGCATTCAGTTTCATTTCTCCACACATCTCTCTCTCTCTCTTATTTCACACCTACAGTGGTTCGCAGTGTCCTCTCGTCAGCGGTGAGAAAGACAGATCTGTAATTACTGTCTCGCACTAAAATGACACGCAGAGCCTATAAACGGTGCACCTCAAGGAAGATGCTAATGTTGGACTAGGACTTCAAACACTGGTCAATATGTCACACATACATGCGTGTGTGTGCCTGTGAACGCAAGCACAATGCAATCAGAAAGCAGCCAAAAAAAATTGTTTTGGCTACTGCTGCTAATTTAAATGCATCAGCAGTTACAGCAATAAAAGCAAACTGATCGATTCGATCGTTTCCATTGGGATACATGGAGTTGTTTTTGAAGGTGAACACGATCGAAAAGCCTCCTCAGAAGTGTTTTAAATCAACGGCAAACTTGCATTACATTTTTTTCCTGGTGTGAAATGCCCAATTTTGTCAATTACTCAGTCTTATGCCATTCAAACCAGTATGACTTCCTTCAGTTGAATACAAAACAGGATATTGTCAGTGTTTTTTTTTAAAGGGGTGGTTCTGTGGGGTTTTTTTAAGGCTTGGTTGTGTTTATGGGGCGCCGTATAACATGTCTTAATACTTCTTGTTTTTTTAAACGCTGTATGTTTCTTACATTTGACCTTTATTCCACACCGCTGTCTCCACTGTCCTTTGAACGGCTCGTTTGCTTCCTTCTTCTCTGAAGCCCATCCCTCCGAAAAACGCAATGGTCTTAGATTGGTTAGATGGCCAAATGTAGTTTCCTGTATTTTTATTGGCTGATGTGTCAAGCACAGGTTAAGGCCGCGCCCCTTCCCATTACGGGCAGAAGTCACATCTGCGGAGACTAGCGAGGGTTTATGACGTCACCAACCCAGGAAGAAGCTCGTTGTAGTCCAAACCGGCCATTTTTGTAGGCAATAAACTGCCATAACTTTAAAAGACAATATCTCCGTTTGCATTGAACTTTCAGCGCTGTAACTTTGCAGATACTGTTTATGCTCAAGCAGCGACATTACACACTAACTAAAGTTACAAAAGGGAAATCGCATGCAAACAGCCCTTTAAAGTCATTCAATTTTTTTGGACCTCAAAGATCTGCAAAATATCTTCTTTTGTGTTCCACAGAAAAATATAAGTGTTTTGAAACATCATTTTTGGGTGAACTGTTCCTTTAAGACTAATTTTATCATGAAATATTGTGTTTTACTGTCCAAAAATGGGTAGCAATTGCGGTTTCATGTTGCTTTAAAAATCTGAGCTAAGCAACAGATTTAAGATGCACATGACACAATGAAATGTAACTTTAAAAGATATAGCAATATAAAAGCAATCATTTAGAGAAATATATTAGATGCACAATGACTTCATCATCATCATCAACTCAATACTTGTTCACAATTACCTCAATGTTCTCCAAAATATCTTAAGTTTTGGAACATTATTTTGGGTGAACTGTTCCTTTACATCTTATTTTATCATTAATTATTCTGTTTCACTCAGACATACTTCGCATTATGGTACAAAAATGGTTACACAATGTTGCTTCGTGTTGCTTTTAAAACCAACTGAGCCAAAAAAAAACAACAACAACCTAATATCGCCTGTAATTTAAACTTAATTTTCTGTATTAATTGGCTTTTTTATTAGGTTGTAGTAATTTAATGAAATTGTCTTGATAACTGTGAAAATGATAAGCAGTGGATTTCTAGTTCCCAGCATGCGTTGCGTTGGACTAGATCCGGACAATAAATGCTGAAATTAGGTGTTAATTTATTTGTTTTTAGTGAAGGGAAAGACCTGTTAGTGTTTAATGCTGTTATGTTTGACATTTAAAACAGTTTCTGTAATGTTGAAGTGTCTGTGGTTACCATTGTGCCGATACGGGATGGTAAACACTACACTGACTCTAGGAGCGATGATTTCGCTAATGCCACTGACAACTAATATCTCACTTGTTCATTTAAAGTCCATGCTAAATGAGTTATGTTGGCATGTGCTATGATAGCTGTTGATTTGAACTGAAATAGATCAGATTAATGGGTTCTAGAGCTACTCTGGGGTTTTTTTTTTTGAGAAATCGATTTAAAAATGTGTTTATGCAACAAATTATAAAGTTCCTCTAACTCATTGTAGCTTGTTTGTTGAACGTAAATTCACTCAAAGTTGTCATAACTCAACAAAACAAAAAATTATGCAAACTGTTGCGTTATTGTTTTGTTGAGCCAACATATTTTTTTAGAGTGTACACTAATGTACGTTTCATGTTGCTTTAAAGGGTTACTTCAGTGATTAGCATATGGCTTTGTATCAGTAGAAACCCTGGAGTATATTCAAATGATTGTGCTTTCCCCCCTCATATCCCCCTGAGACAAGAGATTTATGCATTTTATTTCTGGAAAAATTCCTCCTATGATGCAGATTGATGATATTTGCATCATCGGAGGAATGTTTGGCCAAAGGCTAAAGACTACAGCCAGCAGAGGGAGCCATTTCCGCATGTTTTGAACCCGCGCGTGAGGGATGGAGATCACACTCAGAGCTCAGCTCGCAGCTACAGGCACTCATTTAAACGCAGCTATGGTGAGCAATGCAAGTCGTTTAACTTCTCAAATTAATTTCTATGAAAGTTAAGCTTGGAAAGGCATGAACTGAAACGCGGCAGCCTGAACTCGCGTTGTGAATATATGCCGTGAGTGTAGTCGTGATTACCTCAGCTCTCATCATGAGAGCTCATCAGCTCATTTATCTGACTCCTGCAGTTAGTGCTCAGTGCTGTGAGACTCGCGCGGCGACTCACTCATTATATTGAACACACACGTTCAGTTTTTAATTGTAGTGTCTTCTCCAACTCAGTCACAGTAATCGAGTAGCGTTGGCTTTGGGAGTGGCCTCACAGGGCAGCGAAGCATTCTGGGAATTGTAGTCCTTCATCCCCATGAGACAAAAATACATTTTCGGTCTTTTCTCAGTCTAGAAGGCACCAAAATCAAAAATAATTTCCCATTTCTACTACATTGATGACCCAGTTTAAATACAGATTTATCTTCCCAGCGCCGAAGTACACCTTTAATAAAAAAAAGAAAATTGAGCCAGGCAACAATTTACAGAAACATTTTAGATGCACAGTGACATCATCATCATCATCATCATCATTATCATCATCAACTGAAGGCTTGTTCTAAATTACCTCACTGTTCTTCAGAAGATCTTCTTTTGTTTTCCAAGGAGAGAAAAAAACTATAATTTTGGGTGAACTGTTCCTTTAAGACTAATTTAACATGAATTATTATGCTTCACTCAGACATGTATTGTGGTACAAAAATAGGTATAAAATGTGGTTTCATGTTGTCTTCAAAAAGACACATCTTTAGATATCATCATCATCATCATCATCATCAGATCAAGGCTTGTTCTCATTTATGTTCTCTAAAGTATGTTTTGGAACCTTATTTTTGGCTGAGCTGTTTCCTTGAAGACGTACAGTACATTTTATCATTAATTATTCTGTTTTACTCAGATATGTGTCATATTATGGAGAGAAAAAAAAGGGTAAACATACAACTTCATAATCATCATCTCAATTACTTCAATGTTCTCCAAAATATTTGGAGAGTATGCTTTAAAAAAATTTGAGCTAAGCAACAATTAAGAAATTTTAAATGCACAATTTCGTCATCATCATCAACTTAAGGCTTTTCCTCAATAAACTCGCTGTTCAGTCTTCAGAATAACTTCTGTTGTGTTTTACATGGAAAAAGTTTTGGAACATAATTTTTGGGTGAACTGTTCCTTTAAGACTCGCACTACATTTTATCATTAATTATTCATTATGGTACAAAAATGGGTAGAAAATGTATCATGTTGCCTTCACACACACAAAAATTTGTCAAGTAACAAGTTACAGACAATTTATAACAGAACTTAGAACTCAGAATTTGGAACAATGACATCATCATCTTCATCATCAACTCGAGGCTTATTCTTAATGACATCATTGCTCTTCAAAAGAAGTTTTGGAACCTTATTTTGTGGTTGAAATATTCCTCAAAAGATCATGTTTCATTACTGTAATCGCTCAACACGGACACTAGCATCCCACGAGAAAACGCCCACTGCCTCAACACACGAGATAATCAGCGCTCAGCGAGTGATCTGAAGAAAACCACTGACAACAAAGTTTAAGCTGCCGGCGTCAGCATCAGCACTCGGCTCATCGGTGCCCACATCAATACACATAATCTGTATGACCGTGTTATTTTTCCCAGCGCATGAATCATCCACACAAACAATATGTCACACACGGCACTCATTTCAAACAGTGCCAGAGGAAACGCGCAGACGCACAGTGTGTTTGCAGGCTGGTTTGTGCTTGACTGAATTCCTGAAATCAATCGCTGCTCTGAATGAACACGGGCGGCCGATGAGCGATAAGGTCACCATGGAAACGCTCTCGGCGCAGCATCTTCAGACGTGCGCCAGTGTTAACCTCTTAAGTGGCGACGGCACGCTCGGCATCAAAACACACACACACACGTCAACATGATCACAGCCTCCGCTACATTAACAGATGGATTAAAAGAGGCAGAGGGCATCATGGGAGCACAATGATGCAAACTAGGTGCTGCGAGGTGAATTCTGGGAAATGCGTCTTGCGTGTCTGTTAGAAGAAAGTTGTCTCAATGAGCACAAAGCACAAGAATCCTAATCTTAGTCGATTTGTCAAGGTCTCACAGTTTCTTCTCATTAAAAATTGAGAGGGCAGATCAAGCCTGAGATTACACGTCTACAGAAACAATTAATTATTGATTCGATTAACAGTTCTGTCGAGCACCTCGCCTCCTCGTTTGATTCACCTCTGAAAAATTAAATCAATCAGAGCTTCATTCAACACAGGACCAACTCAGGTTATGCTGCCTTCACATGTTCACATATCTTAGATAATTCATGTGTTTCAGAAAACATATTTTGAGTTCATTAATTAAACCGATTTCCTCCATTATATTAACTCAATTTTAATTTCAATGAACTCAGTTAAGGCAACCAAGTAACTTACTTTTTAAAATAAATTTAAGTTTTGTTTTTACAGATTATTAAGAGTTTCTTAGTTAAAATTTTAATTTGACATGAGTTTGGGTTATACTCAAATCCTGGGTAGAGCTTTTTGGGTTATTTTTGTGGGGTTATTTTTTCAGCGTTTAAGTAGTTTTTTGTGTTTCTAGATCCTGAGTCAGATGCAAAAACTGGAGGATTTAAGTTAATCCATAAAAGTGAATTATTGTGTTAAGTTAAAAAAAAAAAAAAAAAAAAAAAAAGAAGCCAGTATTCTAGTAAAAAAAACGAATCAACCCATTATGCTGCGTAAAATAAACAACCCAATTTTCTGGGAAAATAACTCAACATGTGTTCTGTCCTATATTTACCCAGGCACCAGCCCTTGGGGTAAAAAACAACAACAACACATTGGGTTGTTTTTTAACCCAGTGGAGTCCAAGTTCCCGATTTGGGCGGGCCATAAACTTTAAACCTGGTGGAGGGAAGAACGATTGCTGCTGTGACAGGCTATTCTCCATTCATTTTTCCACAACAGCTGCAAGGTATAAGGTAAAAATTAAGAAAATAGAGCCTTTTGTAGGATTTTAAACTAAAATAAACACTAGTAGATTCGTGAACCGTGCACATAATCAGAGTTAAGACACTACTCTTAAGCAGGAAAGAAAAGGCTTTAAAATTGTATATCTGCCTGATCTCTGCAGTGGATCTGAATTTGCCTGCAACAATCTCAATAATTAATCTTTTTCTTTCCCACTGATGTAACCAGCCTCCTCCAACCCATCGTTTAATTAAGACCATTTCAAATGCAAAATAAGCTCCATTATGGTTCTGGGTTGTGTCACGTTCAGTAAGTGTGGGACTCAGTGGGAGGGCTGTGATACTTTCCTCTCCCTTAATCAGTCCAAATTTAACCAAGAGTGTTTTACCAGAGGATAAAATGCCTGCACTTGAGAAGTTAGGATACGCTTTCATCTCATATATGTGACACCTGTTACCAGTGTGAATCTGGAGATCACGCACGGGCGCTTAAAAACAAATCTTTACGCAAGCATGCATGGTCTGTTATTGTTTGCTTTGTTTTGATTTGAGAGTTATTAATATGACGCCTGCCTCTCCAATACGTGTATCTGATCATTACGCACTGGTTTAGATGCATGCACAAGCCCATCATTTTAATGCATGCATGCGTTGTGGTGTCTTTACTAAGTTTGTTGGAATTTGAACAGGTTTTAAACAGTTTTAGGTGGGTAGGACACGCTCTCATGCCTCTCCTGACCCGCTTACAGCACACATTACGCACATGTTTAGAAGTATGCATGAGAACTCAAACGCCAAACAGACTCATCGTCATGCATGTATGACTTTTGACATCGTTTGGTTGTTCTGTTCAAGCGCTGGAAGCGAGTCGCGCGCGCAACCGTTTGGAGACTCCGCGCTTCGTGCGCTCTTACCCGGGCGGCTCTAGAGGAGTACGGGTCCTCGAAAAGGTTCCAGACGACCGGCTGCCACTTCCTCCACCTGCTGACGGTGCCGTCCGCGGACACCACGTCCTCGATACCCAGCCGCTTGCCGTACTCGTCGTCCTCATCGTTGTCCACGTTCATCTCGAACACATCCAGCGCCTCTTCAGCATCCCGGTGCTGTCGGTATGTCATCCAGCAGCACGGCTCCACGTCCGTCTCATCGATGCCCCAGAAGGACAGCTCCTCCTCGAACAGTGGTCCGCACACGTCCGCCGGGCAGTGCAGCTTCCCGGTCCGGTAATAGTTGAGCACGTAGGCGAAGACGCCCGGGTGCCGGTCGAAAAAGTACTCGTTGCTGCGCGCGTTGTACTCGATGAACCCCGGGACTTGTTGCAACTGGTCCAGAACCGACTCGAGGTCCGATTCGGAGGCGAGCAGGGCCAGACGCGTGCCCGGCAGTGTCTTCAGCGTGGTCCGGTAGGTTTCGTGCCTCGTGCCCCCAACGTTGAGGATTACCCTCTCGTGGTCGTCGAACTTGCCCATCTCTCAGAGTGAGACATGACGCGAGGGGAGTAACGTTACTCTACGATGCTGTGGCGATGCTGGAGTACTCCAATAGTTCACGAACAGCCTCATTGAACTCAGGTGTCGAACCGAAGGCTTCACTTTATTCCTGACGCGCGAGAGGAAAACACACTTCACGCTCTCC